>NW_027179722.1:182500-205000 GCF_036669935.1 Montipora foliosa | reverse complement strand
AAGCTAGTTTACAGGGTACATCTTTGATATCGGACAGTAAAGTTATGGTTTATTGACACCTGTCAAAACAAGGTATCACATGACCATATAGAGGCTCAAGTTTAGAGCTCATGGACATGAGTTGTTTTTTTTTTAAAGTTGACCGCTGACCCAGGTACTGGTTTCGATTGGATCGCAGGCTCAAGCCAGGTTTGCCTAAACGAAAATGAGGCTTAATTATCATGTGCTCTTTCTCTCTTGCTTTGTGAACTAAAGCTCTTCACAGTATGTGCTTGTCATGTTATGGTGGAAAACAGTTTGGAAAATATTTTTTCTTGCACTACAGTGTATTCACTGGCTTTAATCCAAAACAGGTTTGACATATATAATATAGCTGTGGTAGCTATGGGACAAAGAAAAAAGGTGACAAAATTTGAGAAATTAAAGCGAAGGAACCTCAAAAGAAGGCGAGGAAAGAGAAGATGAGAAGTTTCCCATGCAGAACACTGTAAAGCTGAGAGAAATAGAGCGAGAAACAAAACACTTACCGGTATTTACAACGGTTAGCTTTCAAGTACTGTTTTCCTTCTTAATACAGTCATGCTTCGCTGCCACACACATTTTGTGAAACGCTAAAAAAATGAAGATGGCCTGAAAACGTTTGCAATTCTGTGTTGACAGAGCTTCTGGCATACATGTATTTCAACAATCACACACCACGTCGCCATTTTTAAGCCTATAGCAGGTGTCATTGGTGAGTTTTCCTTGTGATCATTGTGTATTTCGTCAGACATATTATAACCGAACTCTCATCGCAGTATAAATTTATATTGGATTGCAGTCCATTTATCTGCAACTAATGCACTTGTAAGCAATGTTTGGAACAGTTTAGGTTCTTTTTGGCCAGATAAGACTTTTAAAAAGGTCTCATAAGCTCGAACTTGCGATTTTCGGCAAATTCTTCAACATCAATTGCGTTATAACAATTGTTTGAACAGTCTCCACTGGGAACTACAGTAAATTAAACCTTATTACTATGCAAATTCTGCTAAAAGAAATTGTACTGTATTGCCATCCAACATGGCTGCCTTGTCACATGGGTGAAAACCAAGAATTCATGATTACTGTGGAGGCTTTTTTCGATTTGTAGGCTTTTTATGTGAAATGGATGTCCAGCCGTGAGCTGCTTTGTTTGACTGTGGAATTGCAGTCAAGTAAGCGAATAAGCTGGGCTAGTAATTTTTGCTGTTGCAAGTTCTAAACTGAAGAGAGAAGGTGTAAAAATTATCAGTGAAAACCAGAAATGTTGTGAAAGAGATAACTGTGCATGTATAATTTCAGTTTTGTTGATTAAATTTGTTGGTTATTGTTTGCAAGCTTTGTTTGTTTACTGCTGTATACACTAATGACGATTAATTTTGTACTTCGTGCAGAAGCATAATAATATTATTTCCATGTATACACTACATTACTTTCTGGGGTTAGAAACAGGAGCTCTGCTTTTAGGCTTGGCTAAATCTATTTATTCAAAACTGAACTACGGATATCAGATTCCAGCATTTTCATTGGCTCATCGGACACAGGCTTTCAGTTCATATACCTGCTGTACTGTATGTAATATGGTGAAGGAACGTGTCAGCAATAAAGCAAGCTGAGAACATTTTTGCAGCTCTGAGCCATTTTGGACCGGAGTAGACTGAGGCAGAAATCGATGCATTAGTCGACAGTAGTACCCTCTGCTGGATATAAAATGATTATAACCAACTCCGTGCTATGTACCTTGTTGGTCATCTATCACTTTACATCCAGCGTGCCCTCATAGAATAATTGTTAAATATTGCTGTTGTATTGTTCCTTTCAGCTTCGATTTATTGTCATGAATGATTGTGCACCCAGTTTTACGTAAAGTATACGCAATGTAGGTTATATGATTCAGGCTTTCTTCGTAACATTAGAGACGCACACCTCCAGACCTTTTTTTGTTGCAGTTCTTTTTGGTAGCTCTTTGTTACATAACAAATTGCAACTGACCGCGATCAGTTGCTCAAGTTTAATATTGCGTACAAAAATGTTTAATAGATTATGACCTCCTAGAGGAGATAATGGAAGGTAATAAAAGTTACCTGCCAATTTTTTCTAAATTTATAGACATTTTTCTCCTGAGAGTGCCAGGGTTTTTTGTAGGGCTTTGATGATTGGGGTGCAGGGATGGCGCAGTGGTGAGAGCACTCGCCTCCTACCAATGTGGCCCGGGTTCGATTCCCGGACTCGGCGTCATGTGGGTTGAGTTTGTTGGTTCTCTGCTCTGCACTGAGAGGTTTTCTCCGGGCACTCCGGTCTCCCCTCTCCTTGAAAACCAACATTTGACTTGATTTACTTTCATTGTTCATTTTAGTTTATAGTGTCCCCAATTAGTGCTCCAGCGCTAGAATGACTAGACACTTAAATAAAGTTCCTTTCCTTTCCTTTTTTTTTTTTCCTTTATCCGAAGATGTTCCGAAGACATCCGTCTAGCCAGTACATCGATTGATGCCTTGAATACTTATAAGATAATACATAGCTTGTGGTTGCATGGAACCACAACCAAATTTGATACCACTACCGGAATGGGAAATAGTCCTACAACTTTGACCTTCTCGTTCCCAACCTACCTCGTCTCCAGTGACTTTTCCTACTGAAAATAAGAGAATTCAGAGAAAGTCGATCAGTCGCATGGGCTTTTATTTTCTCTCATTGATTTCACTTTCTTTAATAACTTAATATATTTTTCTCCAAAATATGTCGGTCAATGCTGTAATGACTCTAGCATTTCTACCGGGCACGAGAAATTGGAACATAGGCCTTCATGAGTAGGCGTGACATTGAAGTTTTCGATAGCCTAAGGCGTGACACTTGGCAGGTATAAATATATGGATTGAAGTTGAGAGAACTTTGCAGAATCCTTAAATAAGGAAGCTTCATAGATGTAATCACATTCTACTTACCATTTCTGTAAGCAGGTCTTTGTGTTTTCTTCATGGTCTTTCTGTTAGTGTTAAATTTGTTTGTCCTGCCTCAGTTAGCATTTTTTTAATAGGGGAACTATCTCTTAATCGCAGTTTAAGAATGCAAAAATGTTCACGAAACTGTAGAAACAGATGATGCCGACAGCAAAAATGAAGTTTTACTTTTGCCATTTGTCATAAACATCATGCTTAATTAAGGTCTATTTTCCCTTCCTCTTTCCTATTGCTTTTCATTTGGTTCACCTTACCATTGTACCAACCAATATATGGATGCCTTGGTGAATGTTTAAACTACCCTTAAGGGGGTGGCTCTTACTGAACTACCAAACCGTTCCTATAGACTTCTTCAAATAGTCATTTCTCGTGTCTCTTAAACTCTACAGTTATCCGTTTTCGCCAAGTACATGTATGTTCTATTTAAGCACGAGAGGAAATTTTCCGTGTTTATATGTACATAGCCTCATCTAAACACGAGGGGAAGTTGGGAGATGCAAGACAGTTATGCAAACCTTTGACTGCATCTCGGGTTTGCATAACTGTTTCTAATTCTCCCAACTCCCCCTCGTGTTTAGATGGGGCTATGTAAAGTTGGAAAAAAGCCCTTTATTGCTTTTATAAAATATTTCTCAAAGAAAATTTTACAAATGAAGAAAAATGCCGGGTTTTTCTTTTACTTCTAGTTTGAAACAGATTTTGTTGATACACGCCTATATTTCTGACCAGCCAATGAAAACGCACGTCTGACAACACAATTAACCAATCAAAATTCATGAGATGTCACAGCGGTGTTTACATCCTAATTATTTTATAATTAGCATTTCGTTGTCTGCTTCGACTTCCACATTTGGTAAACCACGTGAGCAAAAAGAAAATGCTCAAACACTCAGCAAGTTAACTATGTTTTTCACAAATTTTCAACGCAACGGTATGAAAAGATTCTAACACAAAATCTGTAGCATGGATTTTCAAAAAAAACGTTCTAAAAAAATTATGAGGTCAGAAGGCCCTCCTTTGACACACTTTTCAAAATAATCTGTGCCATTTTTTGTCCAAATAGAAATTCCATGCTACAGTTTACAAAAAATGACGGGACGGTTCCCATCAGGTGAAAAAAACTGCCTCCTCTTTTGTTTCCTGAGAGTTTTGACGTATTTTTCACCGTAACGCACGGCAGAGGACTGAATCTAGTTGCGCATGCGCTTTCAGATTGAAGTGATAAGGTAAAGGTAAAGTCACTTTATTTAACGTCGGTACTTCTTTCAGTTACGAAACTGGTATCAATGGAAGCTGATGGTGCGCTCTTTACCCCCCTTCTCTGCATGTCAGTGCTCTGTTTTTAATAGGTATGGTAAGGCTATATCTACACGGATCAGAGAAAAGTCGAAACAGACATTTGAGTCACCGAGGATCGAACCGGGGACCTCTTGCTCCGATATCCGTGTACTAACCAACAGAGCTACGCCTTCTCTTAAGTGATATCAGATTTCCATTGAAAAAGTTACTTTAAAGAACCATCCATGCAACCTTTTTGTAGGGCTCTTGACTAAAAAGATTTCTTTACAGCCATTGTCTTTCTGTAGTAAAGAGCCGCCCCCCTTAACGATTGTAGGTAATCCTCTCTTTCTCTCTCTCTCTCTCTCTCTGCTGTTTTTACTAGGAGACTCAGAGAGGAAAACAGGCGCCCGCTGTCAGTGGGAGTCTGTGCGGAGGTGAGAGGGTAATCCTAACCAATTTTGAAACAATTCAACTTGACTTGTTTTTGTGATAACAAATTAACAGTAATACTTTCTATCAACCTTCATTTCAATCAATGCAAGCCCTTCTACATTTCTGGGAGGACATACTAACGCACTCTACGGTTTTAAGCCTCTTATCCAATGAATATATGGGGAGGGAAAGATCTCGTTTGCGCGTTATATGTAGTTCATGCCGGAGTTATAGCGCAGTTGCCATTTAGATGCCCAAGATATATCAGATTGTAGGGCTTCAGTGTCCCTTGCTTTGTGTGATAGCTCTGTGTATTTTTTTGCCATCAGCAAACATTCTCAAAGTAGGGGAGATATTAGAGGATATATCATTAACGTAAATTAGAAACAAAAGTGGGCCCAAGATCGTGCCCTGTGAGACCCCCGACGTTACGCAAGACCAAGATGAGTAAGTTACTCGAAAAACAACTTGTTGCTTGCTGTCAGTCAAAAAGCATTTGAACCAACGGAGTAGTAGACCTCTGATCCCGTGGCTTTGTAATTTGCGCAACAGCCGTTCGTGAGGTAGGGAATCGAACGCTTTTGAGAAATATGAGAATATAACATCAGTAGGTCTTGATTTATTTTTGATAAAGCCCAGTAATCAAAACAACACTGCAACTGAGTTAGAGTTGGTCGTCCTTCAAGGAAACCAAATTGGTTTGAGTTAAAGACTTCTAGGGTCCGCCAGAAGTTTACTACTCGATCTTTGACAATTTTGTCGCTAACTTTATGATTACATGCGATGGAGGTGAGTGAAGTTTGACGTTAGTTTTCTCTGCAATCTCTTGTACCCTTCTTGTGGACAGGAACAATTTTAGCTATTTTCCAGGCGTACGGTACTTCTCCAGCTAGAAATGATCTATTTAAAAGTAAACGAAAGGACTCAGTGATTTCAATCGCGCATTCTTTTAATACTCGTGGCGGGAGGTGGTCAGGCCCCAGAGACTTGTAAGAATTTACGTTTCTCAAAAGGTGGGAAACCTCATTTGCGTTACAAAAGATAGTTGACAATTTAGAATCCACAACATCAGCATATGTAGGGCAATTTTCTCAACCTTCTAACATAAACACAGTTGAGAAATAGGAATTCATACTTTCTGTGATTTCCAACTCGTCAGTCAGGGTAACGTCATCCGCTTAAATTGTTCAGAAAATAAAATGGAACATTGCTAAGGTAGAACATGACATGCTTTTTTGCACTGTGCAATTACATTAGCAAACTCTAGTTGTTATGTAATATAATGCTCATGCGAGACATCCGGGACTTAATTCAAAGTTCAGTTGTTCTTCGAAAAAAGGCAAGGAACAACGTAAACGCTAGTATTAGGGAAGCCAGGACTAACTTCTTTAATGAGAGCATTAAGAAGCATAGTGGTAATCGTAAAGAAACTTGGAAGGTAATAAATAGTTCCCTGAGACGCAGTTGTAAAGTGACAGTTATAAATAAGCGCGTTTATGAGCGCAAAGATTTTATAGAAAAGCAAGATATAGCTGAGCAAATGAATAACCACTTTTGTTCCCTATAGGTAGTAAACTGGCATCTGGCATTCCAGACACTGCTTTTCAACCAGAGGACTTTTTAAATAGAACCGACTCAAATTTTTATTTTCGCCCTGTAAGTGAAGGGTATATTCACAGCCTGATCACTAAACTCAAACCCTCGGTAAGTTGCAGATTGGATAATACTCGTAGCAGACTTCTAAAGCTTTGTAGTCCACACATCTCAAATTCTATATGTGATATGATAAATCAAGTGTTGGAGACTGGAATATTTCCAGATGATTGGAAAAAGGCAAAAGTGTATCCTATTTTTAAGTCCGATGAAAGAAATATTCCAAACAACTGTAGTCCGATTTCTATTCAACCTGCCATATCAAAAATTATAGAAAGGGTCATGCATACTCAGCTGTTAGAGTATTTCCAAACAGGAAATCTTGTGACAGACTCTCAATCTGGATTTAGACCAAATCATTCAACCTGTACCGCTTTGATAAGTGCAGTAAACCTTAATTTGACTTACCAATATGGATGCTGGTAAACTTAATGGTAGTGTCTTTATAGATTTAAAGAAAGCCTTTGACACCGTAGACCATAACATCTTACTACGTAAACTTTCTTGTTACGGTGTGAATGGCAATGCTCTTCAGTTGCTTAAATCATATTTGATTGATAGAACACAAAGATCTTACGTAAATGGAGTCTTATCCACAGAACAATATGTATCATGTGGCATTCCCCAGGGTTCTATACTTGGGCCATTTTTGTTTATAATTTATGTAAACGATTCCCAAAATGTCTCCAACATACAACACCTTGTATGTTTGCCGATGGTACGTATATAACTATGGTTCATGAAGATATATCCACAATTGAATGTTCCTTAAATAGTGATTTAGCTGCAGTACATGATTGGCATAACAAAAACAATTAAGTTTCCATATCCCCCAAACCTAATTAAATGACTATTGGTTCTCGGCAAAACTTGACAAAATCTAAATTCATGAATTTAAAGATGGATAATTGGCCAATTGAACATAAACCTTCTACAAAGTTATTGGGGGTCATATTGATGAAATGCTAACCTGGCATGATCAGATCAAACATATTTCACCTTGAGTCTCGAATGGCTTGCGAATGTTGTATTCAATTTAGCTAGAAAACTAACTGACAATCAAGAGACTCTTAAGACAATTTACTATTCACTTGTACAACCTTATTTTGATTATTGTGATGTTGTATGGAGTGACTACTCCAAAACACGGGCTGACAAATTACAAAAGTTACAAAATAGAGCAGCACGGATTATTACAGTAACTAGGGCTGATTATTCTATTCGATCATCAGCAGTGCTAAATTCTCTAGAGTGGTCTAACTTAGAAGAAAGAGAGAAAAGGCACTTGTTAATTACGATGTTTGAAGTATTCAATAATAATTGTCCGACGTATCTTCATGACTATTTTCATAGAACCTCAGAAGTCCACAATTATAACTTGAGGGCTTCGAACTATGAGTTCCAATTACCGCTACCTAAAACGAATTTTCTTCAACGTTCTTTCTCTTATCGAGGTGCAATGGCTTGGAACCAAGTGCCAAATCAAATACGTGAGACAAGGGATCTTGCAAGCTTTAAACGTGTGGTATCCTAGAACACATTTTACATCGCTAGGGCACAGTTTTACGTGGCTTGTTTCGTATTATTATATAGTAAATTATGATTGTTACTAATTATTACTATTGTTTAAATTGCCTTGACATTAAATAATATTTAGCGCTAAGTTATACCTAGTTTATTAGTCGTTTTAAAATTTATATCTTGTAATTCTTGTAATTTTTATCACTTGTATCTTGTAATTCTTACACGGCATGTCTGAAAACCAGCTTGCTGAGCCATTTACCGTGTTTTAAATAAATTTGATTGATTAATTGATTGATGCCCGTGGGGCTTGGGGGGGTGGGGCTCGAAGGGGCGGGGATGCTTGTCAGAAATTTAGAATTAAACCTCTAAAGGAGACCAATCTGGGCAAGGCCCAATTTTTTTGTGACCCCTAAAAGAGACCATATTTAAAACGTATTTAATGTATATTTTTACATTTCTTCGTGTGCAACCCTAAACAAGACCGTAACTGCTATATGTGATGGCGTTTTGCCAAGAACACCCTAAATGAGACCAAAATCCGAAATTTACACCCCTAACCGAGATAAGCATCCCTGCCCCTTTCATATGCAGGTCCACTGTCCCGGACTTCAACTGGTGTCCAACATATAGTTCGTGGTTTCTTAAGCGATATTTTCAGCCGTAGAATGCTCAGACTGTTAAAAAAAAAAAGTGGGGTAATTCAAAGTATTTGCTAAAGGCATCACACAAGCAGGCTGTGAAGACCTTATTTAAAGCATTCTCAAGCACATGTCACCAGCAAAGTGTCTATTTGTTCCCAGTGAAGAAAATGCAAACTTGTCACAATTTATGATCCCGCCACCGTTCAAGATGGATACGACTGGTGATTTGTTGAAAAGTTATGAATGACTGTCAGCGCAATCTCACAGACCCATAGCCGAGGATTAGACATGACTTGTAAAATTTAGGAGTGATATATTTATGCCACTGCAGTCTTCCAGTTACGCAGTCGATGATTATGCATGACTAGATAAAGTGAAACAGATACAAGTGGCTGCCACTGCAGTTCAACAGTAACACAATGGAGGATTAGAATACATTCTGAATGGATCATCTTGAAGCGAGAGGGTCACAAATAACTGCCACCACGGTTCTGCAGTCCCGGGCAATTATTAGCCATGGTTTACAGTGTTTCAAACTCTTAACTTATTGGTAGCTATTAAAAATATGCTTTTATATCAACCAAATGAGCTCTAAAATTTAATCTCTAAAGTGAGTGCTTTGGCTTAAAAACCAAACTTTGTACACTGTAGGCACCTGGTATTATTGCAGAATCCCAAACCCCTTAACTGAGGACTTGCCATTTAAAATATGCCCTTATCACATAAATGACTAACTGCATGAGTGCGGGTCGGACTGCAGTGCAAACAAGTGGACTATTTTGGGTAACACCATTACATGTAATAATTCAAATTAGATGACTGTAAGGCTACAGTAATGCAGTAGCAGACCACTGGTTATTGTAGACTCACCTTTGAATTCTTGGATTTTTCTCTATTCAAGCTTATAGAGGATACAGTCAACTCTCTCTTAACGGACACCTCCATAGGACGGACAACGGACACTTTGAGATCGTCAACGGACACTTCCGAGGTCCTGAATGTCACCGCAAATTACGATTTAGGGAATTAAAATTCTTGTACGTGACTCTTTTTAACACCAGACGTTTAATTGACAGCTCTTTTCTTGTCGCCGGAATACATACAGTACAAGTTAAAATTAAATCAGTCGTTGTCCCATTCAAAAAATAACTTGAAGGTGACAACCGAATTGTATTGTAATCTAAAATAGGTAGGTTTCGTTCAAGTAAATAACTGAAAACAAACGTTAAACAGACGGGTATTCACTGTGCACAGGTTCAGCATTATTATCTCAAAATTCCTGGGGTCATGTTACGCCGATTCTCTATAAGCCGGACACCTCTCTAAGACGGACAGCTGAGGCTGGTCCCGATGGTGTCCGTCTTAGAGAGAGTTGACTGTATTACACGGCTGCGTGGGAAGACGAATTTTATCCTCGATTGCTGATAGTAACTGTATCAAAGCTTTCCTGTTTCAGTTTTTTATTTTCAATTTACCAATCACATTTGCTTTAACGATGACGTGTGTTAAGTAAGTTGGTCTTCCAGACATATGCATCAGTAGCACGCTTAGGTTCTCACTTTTGTGATCATAGTTTTATTATTAACAGATTCAGTTTGTTTATCCTTGGTTATTTAGAGTAGAAGCGGGAACCGATGTGTAAGTTCGGCCTTTGTTGTTATTTTTGCCTTCTAGTTTACAAAAGGTTAGTTTTTGGTTTACCTTTCTCCGATTCGCGAGCTGCTCAAGATTAGCGTGTGACAACGCCCTCCCTGTTTTGTTACAGCAGTTGTTTTTGTAGATATTTAAAACGTTTTACTATCCCTTCGTCAGTGTTATTTTAGGTTTGTTGTAGAACATATTTAACGAAACTTACAGTTTTCTCTAGTTGCATGATATTAATCCACGTTTTCATGTCAGGTGCTTGCAGTGGCACTCCCACGAACGTTGCCAAATTGTACCTTACAATCTCAAGTTACTCAAACTGTTACTTAAATTGTATAGTTTGTTAATCGTGTATTTTCCATGTTTGTCTTTTGTCGCATTTGGTAGAGTTTTACACAGACTTAGTAGGAACGTAACTACGATTGGATTCCATACTATTTATTGGTTGATTCTTGATTTTCTCGTCTTTGTATTCCAGCATCTCTTAGTAATTAGTTTATTCACCGCATTGCATTTCAGTTTACGTTCGATTATCGTGAAGTAAATCATCGTCAATCACAACTGGTTTCCGTGATACCTGACTTTAATCGATTAGTAAATCAATTCCCTTACGCTAAGTTCTCGCCACAACAGTTGTTTGTCACGTGACAGTTTGGCCTATCAACGGTCGCTGTGAGCCAGCTGCCTCAGTATCTCACACTCGTGAGAGGTACTGTCAGTACGAGAAGATATCGTATCCTTAAGTGGTCATGTAATGTTCTGTTCATTATATAGATATTGATGAGATGTCCAGATTAAAGACAACTTATTTTATTCATTTTCGAAATGGTGAAAAAGTTGTCACCAACCTCTAAAACGCACATGTTGTGTACCATGAAACAAATCATGATCATGCCAAATTGTGCAAAAAAATGTTAATGTAGTAGAGACGAATTATATTACAGCACAAGAGTATCTTACAATTAACAATGAAGGGGAAGCTCGCGTTTTATTGGATAATCGTGTTCGTTATCATGACGACACCCATATCCTCACATGTGAAAGATTAAAATGATGTGTTCACTGCGCGCGGTCAATATATGACTTTTTTGTAAGAAGGAAAATCCTAGCATGTCATCAGAATCTGTATAATGAAATGGATTATCCAATAATACATTAGAGTAAATGTGTATGTTGACGTTTGAGCAACTTCACGTATATTTTAAAGGACGTGGTCTGAAAAGGTATAAAGACAGTTTATAAATCTAACTTCAGTGAGAAAATTCCTCACTTTTCATTGCTGTCCTTGGCTCGAAGTCTTTCTATCATTCCCGAACAGGGTGCAAGCACTGGGACACACAACATCAACTTCAAATTCCCGACTTCTTTGTTTTAGTAATAGACTTTCCCGGCCTCTGGCAAGACAAAGTGTTAAATACCCAGGGGGGAGGGATGTTAAGCCCTAGGTTTAGCTGGCAAATAAATTCTAGATATTCTGAGAGTACGAGGCCTTCAGTCTTGTATTACAAGCCTGCAGCCGTGAAGTTAATTTCTGTAAACATGAGCAATCCATCCTCTGCCATTGTTTTGAAATTGTTATTCTTGTGGCACTAGTATGTGTAGTTGGATCTGAAGTCCCAAATAAAACTTGGAAAAGCTATGCTTTTCAAATCAGTGTGTCTCCATTGCATTTGGCCCAGATTAAAATCCAGCCAAAGGACTCAGTTGTGGCCCACTTCAAAACCTTGTGTACGTTCACCCTATAAAAACTACCACGAAATCTGCTTAATGTCGCGCATTCCTAACCTTCCTCCATGTTCCTTCTACACCTTTGACTCTACCCTGCCTTCGCGTTCCCTGTAGTGTACGTTTCAGAGTGGAAGTAAGTATGACAGCTGGTTTTCCATTCAGCCCCTTGGTGTTGAGAGTGCATGTACACTGCAGGCACTGAATCTTGCTGCCAACGGTACTTCTGTGCACTGGGTTGGTTCTTACCTCTTCTCCCACTTCACCTAATCACATGGCTCGTCTTAAAAACAGAATTTTAAAATCGCCATCCCTATTTGAACTATAGATGGGTAGGCTAATCTGTTGAGTAGTTTTGATGCTGACTAATCTTCGTTTTATTTTTTTACATTTACATCAGGAACAAAACACTGACCCCTGCCTCACTGAAATTCTGTTTCCTTGTACACTGATGATGGAAGATGTCTGAAAAGCAAGGTCAGAGGTCACTAAAGGGTGTGTTCAGGGACTGTGCTTTGGAAATATACCGGGGGAAGAAAAAGAAACCTGAACACTCTGGTAAATTTTATTCTAGTTACTGGTGCATTATGGGCAAGATATTTTGATGACAATCATAGTTTTACAAAATAACATGATTTTGCTTTTAAAAAATGAACAAGCACACTTTTCAAGTGTGAGATGTAACCTTTCTACCTGAGAGAAAATCATTTTGCAATTCACTGTCAAGGAGCAATTTTGCATGTTTTGGATTAGGATTGTTTCAGCCTGACAGGGGATTATCTTGTTTGTCTTCTAATAGATCCTGGTCAGGCAGAAGCCAGCTGTGCTGGTGTTGCTTCAGCACCTGCAGGAACAAGCACACACATTGACCAGGAACAAGGTATTATTGATACTTGTAATCACTGCAAGGAGTTGTCTGAAATTCAAATGTTGGATGGGAGTCTCTTTCAAGCACAGGACTGAGTGTCATTTTCTAGCTAACAAAAATTCAAAGACTTTGTAGTGGTTGTAAGAATCGGGCCAAATCTTCTCTATCCACATCCATCAGCAGTTTATAATTTGCTTAACATGTGAGGTATTTTAATTTATTACGAGAAGTAATTTGAGTTACCATTGGTGCTTAAATATGTTGGTATGTAGTACATGTATATCAGAATTTGATACCCATGAAGGATGGCTGCACAGGACATCTGCACTGAAACAGAACCATCCATGAGTTGAGAAGCAGCAAATGGCAAAGTTGTGTTTCGACAATGTACGAGACATCGATGCTACACAAGTAGCCACATGTACATGAGCAGTAACAGCTTGAACTATACCCTTAACCCGAACTTTTCCTGAGGCCTAAATGTTCAATTCTCTTTAACCATCCACATTCTGTCCTTATTAATGCATACCTCCTTGCACATGCGCAATTCACCTTTGTATCAAAGATGCATTGTTATGCAAATGAAATTGTGATCGAATATAACCATGTGCAGAGCCAGGTCAAGCCTCTTCTTTCTTTGTGCTATTGCTTAAGGTAAGCCCACGTTTCTATTCTTGCTTCATTTGATCCTTACAAGCAAGGGTTTTGCCTTATATCTTGTGTCTCGTCAAGTCTATTCATACATCAAAGAGAAGGTGCTGGCAATGGTGAAAGCATTGAACCAGCCAACTCTGCTCTGTTCAGCAAAGACGCTTTGCTGTTACTCTATCATCATCTTGGAATTAGCAGCATATCTAAGGAAATTAATAAATTGACCAAATTTGTTGAATTTTCATTGATTTCCGACTCGAGACCTGAGCCAAAACGTGCTCTCCTGCGGCTCGTGCACGTTTAGACACTTTTAAAATGTCACTCGTGCCCGTAAATCACGAAATGCAAGGGCAAGTTCATACCATTTCCTATACAAATTGTATATTTTTTGGACTGACTGGAAGCGAAAATGATCACTGGATTTATAGAATGAAGGGGGTAGTTTGTAAAGAAACTGTAATGCTGCGTCGGTGGGGAAGTAGTATACAAAAATCTGGTTTTATCAACGGAGTTGATAATGTAAAATGGCCGCCGTACAGAGATTGTAAAAGCCGACGTTTCGAGCGTTAGCCCATCGTCAGAGCAAATCGAGGAATTATGGGTTACGTGTAGTTTTTATAGTAGAGTAGGAGCTACGCTATTGGTGGTAACATCGCAACGTGAAAAATTGGAATATATTAGTTAAATGAAAAGCGTTCCTTAATACCGTGAGGATCAAGGGTGCCGATTTAAAAGATGAATTTTTGTTCCGTCGTACCTAGATGTAGGGAAAGGTGGCAGATAGCCATGTGTTTTTTGGAGTGGTTAGGGAGATTAAGATGACGAGCGACTGGCTTAGATGCATCCTTGTCATTCCTCTCAACATCGCGGAGGTGTTCGGGGAATCGGTGGCCTAGTCGTCTACCTGTCTCGCCAATGTATAATTTATTGCATAACGTACAGGTTATGCAATAAATGACATTTGCGGAGGTACATGTGAAACGATCGGTAATCTTAACACATCGCTTTGGTACCGATATCTTGCTAGTGTTAAGAATGAAAAGACAAGTGCGCACATTTGAAAGTGCCGGGTTGCTCGTTAGTTTTGAGCGCGCTTCTAACTAAAAAGTTGGCTACGTTTTTGTCGCGTTTGAATGAAATAAGTGGAGGTTGCGAAAAGATTCTACCAGTCTCGGGATCATTTTGGAGTAATTTGAAGTTATTAAGAGTGATACTTTTGACTGCCTGATTATGAGGATGGAAAGTGAGGGTGAATGGAATTCTGTCATTCTTATCTTTTTGTGACGTTTGTAGTGCTGACTGTCGATTAAATTGTTGGCCGTGATGATGGCCTGCTTTGACCACAGAGACAGGATAGCCACGTTTTTCGAAGAACTGGCACATCTCCTCTGATCTGCTGGAAAAAGCGGAGTCATCACTACATAGACGTCGATGTCTAAGAAATTGAGAATAAGGAATTGAGTTCTTGACATGTGATGGATGTGACGATGGGCACAAGAATGGGGCCTACAATGCTATGCCAAGTTTTGTGATATTGTCACTTGACCCTTACCGTTTATAACTCCAGAGTGTTGTTGTTAAATGAGCGAAGGAATTTTAGCTCTGACCAGAAGGTCTTTGAGGGACTTGTCCTTGCTGTAGGCGACAATTGGCGGTTCAGAAAATAATTATTTGACCGAGTCTATTGCTCCCAGTTCGTTTGGAGTGGTCATAGAGTTCTGATAAGAACTGTTTGGTTAGTTTTGGTTTCGGAAACTTAGGTGGCTTCCTTCGTCAGTTGGTGTTTGCTGTTGCTCGAGTGGTTGCGGGGCGGGAGTTTGACCAAAATTACTTCAGAGTGCTCTTTATATAGGTCTGGAATGACGCGCAACAAAGAATAGACCAATGGGAAGTCAAGGATTTCGATCCGTTCTTTTGTTTGCAAGACATTAGGCGCCAAGTCAACACGTGTGATTATCATTTTGTAGTTAGCAGTTTTCGCTTGCAAAAAAATACGTAAGTCACGGATTTCGAGTAAAAGACTTCGCTTAGGTTTGAGAAATAAATCCAGGTTGCGTTCCTTTGTTAACCTGTCGAGCCATTATGGCCAGGGTTCGCGAAAGCGCAGCTTTTATACACTGACTGAGACTGGTTCTGGATAATCTGACCAAACAGAAGTAAGGAAGATTGAAGTTTGGAATTTTCGATCCGTTACGCATGGTTACCGTGTCTTCTATTGTTTGCGTAGAAAATAATGGCTGGTTGTATGCAAATCAAGGATCGAAAAATAACTTTGAGTCTGTTTGGTAAGCAATTGTCAGAACACTGAAAAATTATCAGCAAACTTAAATGTCAACAATGTTGTGACTAGTTATGAACATGGGGGTTCAATAAAGCGTGATAGTGGAGTCTGGTTCATACGGTGGCAGTGTAAAGTTTTAAGACTGACACTGTGTGGGGACTTCGAAGGGTAGAGTTGTTTTTTTTGTATGTGCTTTCGTCCACTATTACGTTTCTCGCCGTTAAGGCCTGGCTAAACGGGTTCACTGAACATGTTAGTGTAACATCATCCAACATTGTTGAATGGAACATGTTGCACTCGTTTTGCCACCATGTTTTACGATGTTGGAACTTGTTGAAATAAAGTTTGATTTCCATCAAACATCGTCTTCAACATCATCCAACGTTTCTTTTGTTCTAAGGTGTGTTTCTTTTGTTCTAAGGTGTGAGCAATAGTGTTGCATTTGTTCGGCCATCACATTTAACAGTGTTGCACGCGCGCTTGCGCTATCAGTATCCATGGAGATGTCAGTCAAGTCACTTCAAGCTACGTGGTGAACGAGCAAAGTCTTGAATGTCTGAGCGACGAAAGCTTAAGCAATCTCTCCTCAGATAGATAGCCCTTCTTGTGTTTAAAGCTCTCAGGGGCATGGTGCCAATGTATCTGCAGGAGCTTTTTCAAGTCAAGACCTCGGAACGCTACTCCCTACGCAGTGATGCCCTGGGTCTTCTCAAGGTTCCTCACACCTGCATGGTGCAAGACCTTTGGAGACAGGGCATTGCTGTTGCAGTTCCTAGATTCTGGAACACCCGTCCTCTAGCTATCACAGAGAGTGACTCTATTGATAACTTTAAAAGGAATTTGAAAGCGCCAACATGGCGAGAGTTTGTTTTCTAAGGATTCTGGGTAGGTTTTGGTTCCAGACCCTTGAGTCCGAAATTCTGGATCCAACATGTTGCATTCTTTTGGTCACCTCTTTCGACAGCGTCCAACAATGTTGGATCCGTTTGGCCAGGCCTGTATGGGTTAATGAGAAGATACTGGAAATACTCCCACACAGAGACACCAGTTTAATTCGAAATTTAAAAAGCTTGGCCCGATTTTATAATGACTGAAAAAAAAATAATGCCTCCATGGAATAAGGAATCCCGGATTTGAGCTGTACGCACGGGCGTACGTGCGTACATGGACGCTACGCCCCTGTGAATCTCCCATATTTCACTATCAATTATAAGTACAGTCGACCTTAACACAACTAAGGTGCAAGTCTATTCTCAAGTATTTAACGCTGGGAGAATAACGGCATTTTTTTTTAAATTAATGACTTTCTCTCTTGCAGATGCTTATGGGCCACCGGCTGACTTCATCGACGATATTCGACGACTGTACCAGAAACGCGAAGGGTGGCTCAAGCCATTTCCGTGGAACGAAGAGTTATTCCATCTTGACAACATTTTTACCAGGCTTAAAATGGTCAGCAGGAAAAAAGAACGTGGGGTAAAGACTGACTCCATTGTCAACATGTTGGAAATCTTCAAACCACATGAGGAATGTTCACAACCCAGAAAGGTTTTGATTGAAGGACAGCCAGGCATGGGAAAGACAACCTATTGTAACAAGGTTGCTTACGACTGGGCCAAGAACTGTAAAGCTGAAGATTCGTTTCCTGATGTCCAAGTGTTGCTGTTGTTGAAATGTAGAGACATTAACTCTGACTTATGGGAGGCTATCGATGACCAGCTTTTACCACGAGACATGAAGAAGGAACAAAAGGAGAAGTTTTTCAAGTTCGTTCAGAACTATCAGTCAAAGGTTTTGTTGGTGCTTGACGGATTGGATGAGTTACCAACCCATTATTTACCGGTCTATAAAGAAATCATTCAAGAGAGAATGTTTCCAAAATGTTACTTAGTGGTTACAGCTCGCCACGAAGCTGGGATGAAACTACGGGAATGCTGTGACACCCTGCTAGAGGTCGAAGGATTTACCGCAGATGCTGCTCAAGGTTTTATCCGAAGATATTTCAAAGCCGAGGAGCATCTGGCGAAAAAGCTCTTGGACAAGCTGGGCACAGACGCAATCATGAGCGAACTAACTGCAAATCCATTAAATACAGCCCTTCTTTGCCTCCTCTGTGAGGACTTCCAAGGAGATTTGCCGAAAGGTAGAACTCTGCTTTACCACGAAATAGTGCAGTGTGTGTTGAGAAGGTATAGGAAAAAGAAAGAATTACCAAAAACGGACGAAGACCTAACACAATTATACCACGCTGAATTAAAGCATCTTGGTTCTATAGCGTTGAATGGCTTGCTCAACGATGAGATGTATTTCGACGACAGTGTATTCCGAAATGGTACCAGCAACTTAATACCTGAATTGGGATTTCTGTCGGCTCATCCTGGACGCAGCAAACGAAGGCCGAGCTGGTGCTATGGGTTTTCACACAAGAGCTTTCAGGAGTTCTTTGCTGCATTTTATCTCAGTTGCAAGCTTGTCGATGAGGAAATTAGTCCTGATGGCTTAGTTGCTGACACAAGATATTTTAAGGAGTTTCAACAAGTGCTCATGTTTACCTGTGGTATCTTGGCTCAACGGTACGAGGCAAAAGCCATGGCACTTGTGGAAAGTATAGCAAGTCAAATCAACCAATTAAATGAAGAGAGGGAAGGTGGTGGCTATTTATACACTGCACTGAATTGTATTAAGGAATGTGAAAAAGAACAGGGTACCTTTGGAAACGAATTAGCGCGTTCTCTTGGTTCACTTCTTAAAATTCAGCATATTTCGTTGGACCAGTGGTGGAAAAGTGACAGCAGCGTTTCTATACTGGCTCACGCAATGGCAACAAACTCAACGGTGACAAAGCTGCATTTGTTTCTCACTGGAAACGGTGACTCAGATGCTGCTGCACTGGCTAAAGCAGTGGAAATCAATTCAACGCTGACAGAGTTGCATTGGTCTGGCTATACAATCGGTGACTCAGTTGCTGCTGCACTGGCTAAAGCAGTGGAAATCAATTCAACGCTGACAACCTTGAGTTTGTCTTTCGTTGACGTCTGTGCCTCAGTTGCTGCTGCACTTGCTAAAGCATTGGAAATCAATTCAACGCTGACAACCTTGAATTTGTCTTTCACTGGAATCGGTGAGTCAGGTGCTGCTGCACTGGCTAAAGCAGTGGAAATCAATTCAACGCTGACAACCTTGAATTTGTCTTTCATTGGAGTCGGTGAGTCAGGTGCTGCTGCACTTGCTAAAGCATTGGAAATCAATTCAACGCTGACAACCTTGAATTTGTCTTTCACTGGAATCGGTGAGTCAGGTGCTGCTGCACTGGCTAAAGCAGTGGAAATCAATTCAACGCTGACAACCTTGAATTTGTCTTTCACTGGAATCGGTGACTCAAGTGCTCCTGCACTGGCTAAAGCAGTGGAAATCAATTCAACGCTGACAAAGTTGCATTTGTCTGGCTGTACAGTCACTGACGTAGGTGCTGCTGCACTGGCGAAAGCAGTGGAAATCAATTCAACGCTGACAGAGTTGCACTTGTCTGGCGGTACAATCGGTGACTCAAGTGCTGTTGCACTGGCTAAAGCAGTGGAAATCAATTCAACGCTGACAACCTTGAGTTTGTCTCTCGATGAAATCGGTGACTCAGGTGCAGCTGCACTGGCTAAAGGAGTGGAAATCAATTCAACGCTGACAACGTTGAATTTGCCTTCAAATAGAATCGGTGCCGCAGGTGCTGCTACACTGGCTAAAGCAGTGGAAATCAATTCAACGCTGACAAAGTTGTATCTGCGTGAGAATAACATCGGTGACTCAGGTGCTGCTGCACTCGCTAAAGCAGTGGAAATCAATTCAACGCTGACAACCTTGAATTTGTCTTGCAATGAAATCGGTGACTCAGGTGCTGCTGCACTGGCTAAAGCAGTGGAAATCAATTCAACGCTGACAAAGTTGTATCTGCATGAGAATAACATCGGTGACTCAGGTGCTGCTGCACTCGCTAAAGCAGTGGAAATCAATTCAACGCTGACAACCTTGGATTTGTCTTGCAATGAAATCGGTGACTCAGGTGCTGCTGCACTGGCTAAAGCAGTGGAAATCAATTCAACGCTGACAAAGTTGTATCTGCATGTGAATAACATCGGTGAGTCAGGTGGTGCTGCAATGGCTAAAGCACTGGAAATCAATTCAACGCTGACAACCTTGAATTTTTCTTTTAGCCCTTTCACTGCCGAGGGCTTCCCCATTGACGAGTAAAATCGTCTGGTGTTAAGTGTCAATTTTCCTTTTTAGGCGGTGAAAGGGTTAATGGAATCGGTGACTCAGGTGCTGTTGCACTGGCTAAAGCAGTGGAAATCAATTCAACGCTGACAAAGTCGCATTTGTCTGGCTGTACAATCGGTGACTCAGGTGCTGCTGTACTGGCTAAAGCAGTGGAAATCAATTCAATGCTGACAACCTTGAGTTTGTCTTTCAATGAAAGATCTGAGAGGGCCCTTTCGCCTAGTTCAACATATTTCATACTTATCGTATTTACCATGTCAAAACGTTTTGAAATTAAGAGGTCGAGACAGCAGAAAGCAAATCGTTATCCCTTGGAGTTAATCGTTGGACCAAAGGTCAGAGCCCAAAAGAATTGTTACAATATATTACAATTACTAGCATCCTTTGAACGAGATTAATATGCCAAATTAATATGCCAAATCAACTAGTCCAGTGTCGTACCCAATTTAAATCTTGCGTGGTTAACATTCTTTCTGTATTGTATTCGCATTATAATATGGCATTCATATATAAATGATATGGAAATGCCTGCAATAAAACGTTTTATTTTCAAAGGGTTTGAATTTTTAATGAACATCCTTTTAAAATTTGTACAGCAAACGCCAAGCGATAGTTTTAATTGAAATGAATATGCGCCATTATGTGAGGTATACTTTGTAACATTTACTTTTGTGTGCATTCAAGGAAGTTCAAACGGAAGTCTTAAGGGAATGAAAAATCTGCGCTTGGATGTAGGCACAGTGCTAACCCTTGTTGCGACGCCGTGCCACATTAACTTTCTAGCTTCCTTTTTTTTTTGTTTCTTGGTTGTTTCTTGGAGTCACACGATCGCTTATCACTTTCACTCTCCTCTCCCTTTAAACTGGTCGTGAGTTTCGTACACGGACGCATATACCCACCAACACACTGGATCACTTACTTTTGAAAATTACTTCCGCCCAGTTCATCAAATCTTTGTTCTCCAACAGCAGTCCTTCTCAGGACTCTACACACCCAGACGAGGTTTCTTTATCATGTTGTTTCATTTTTCAATCAGATGAAGTGTCATTTTTCTTGAAATTATTTGAGTGCCATTTAACAATTGTGGGGCAAAGAAAACAAGACAATGCTATAACACCAGATTAGGTGTAGGAAATTTAAGAGACGAATACAATGAACATGATGGCAATGTGTACAAAACGCCGCTTTAAAATATAAATCTGTTCTTGTTGATGCTTGCCACATCGTTCATATTGTGCAATATGGCTGATGAATCCTATATAACTGAATGTGTACGAAAGCTCTAAAGATGAGATGAAGACGTACAGGGCACTGGGTTCCATGCGCTATTGATGCGTAAGAGTGATGAGATCATGACACAAAACTTTTTCTAACAACAACCATCCATTTATTTGCCAAATTAGAAAACGTTTGATACAACAGAGTAAATTAACTTGATCAGGCAAAAAACCACTCAGAATAGTTATAAACTAAAGGAGCTGAGTAGTTTCAATAAATTATTGCTTGCATTTTCTGGGTTGCAACACACACACAACTAATAGAATAGACAAGAGGATAAATAATGAAATAAATAAATCTAACTAATCTAAGGGAAATATATTTATAGGAAAAAAACAATCAAACAAAAAGAAAAAAAAACCAAAAACTGGTACCAGATAGTAGTATGGTACTTATCAATTCTTGAGTTTGAACAGTAATAAGCTAAGAATAAATTGACAATACCAAGCTAGCGTTAAACATAGGTATATAAGAATTTTTCCATCATTGCGTGTCTAAATAAATGCAAAGGACGACTTTTTACATCTTCATCCAGATTATTCCAACCAGAAGGACCAGAGAAATGTAAATTAAATTTACCGTAATTACTTCTAACATGATCTATATAATAAGTTGATTTTGATGCTAGCCTAGTATTATTATTGTGTTTAGATGATATAGGTGAAAAGAAGTTGTCAAACGCCTTAGGTAGTAAACGATGATGATACTGAAACATGAAAGGGGCAGTATGAATAGTCACAAGATCCATTAATTTGATTAATCCTAGCTGTGAAAACGGAGGGCAAGAGTGAGCATCTCGATTACAAAATGTTATTATTCGTACTGCCTTTTTCTGCAAAACTACTACAGGTTTAAGAGTTGTGGCATAAGTGTTTCCCCAGGCAATCAAACCATAAGTCCGGAAAGGATACACTAACGAATGACATAACTGATTGCGAATATCAATAGTAACAAAATGTCTAAGCTTAGATAGAATGCCAATGCCCCTTGAAATTTTTTTTACCAACTTCATGTGTATGTTTTTTCTAATTTACCTAGGTCTTATCATTGATTCTAATTTAAAAATTAGAATCAATGATAAGACCTAGGTATTTGACATATGCAGTTTGCTCCACAGGCCTGCCTGAAATTTTAAGCAAATTGGTTGAGGATTTCTTTGTGGAGGGCAAAAGATTACAGAATTTGTTTTATCAATATTTAAAGATTACCTATTTAACTGGAGCCTTTGATTAACTTTATCTAGTTCTTCATTTAATTTCAACTCAAGGGGAGGTA
>NW_027179722.1:160000-165000 GCF_036669935.1 Montipora foliosa | reverse complement strand
CCAACTGTCTAATTTCACTGTCCAATTACCCCCCTACATAATAATTAGTGAAAAATAAAGCAGTTAATGGGCCAATCAAATTTGAGAAAATGTAATGGTTATGATTAGCTCTGGAATAGTGCGTATTTCACCACCCAAAGGAATATCTCGAATTTTAACAAAAGAATAAAATAAGAACTCTTTTAGTGTCTTTCAACGTTAGTGGGTGATCACAAGAAAATACCACAGTGGAGAAGGTGTGGTTCCCCAGCCATGGGTCAGAGAAATTTGTGCGCGCGAGGGCAAAATGGGTAAGTGCCGGGTTACAAGTCAACTGAGAAAACACAGTGCTGTAGCCTTTGAATGTAGCGAATAAACTCACCCATTTTCATAACGTAAACCATGTTGTTCGCGGCAGTGTTAACAAGTCAACATTTGCGTGAGAAAGGTAGAGATTTGTATCGATCAGAGAAGGTCCTTGGCAGGCTCACTTCCATTTATAGCCTCGGTAACTCAGCCACAATTTAAAATGGATGCCATGTGAGCAATGGCAATTTCGACCCATAAATGAAGAAATAGGTAGATTCCTTTCTACACACAACCAAAAACTGTTCCACTTGTAAAATTCAGTTGCATCTTTTTTTATCTCCTACGCAGAAATAGTGGTGTATCTGTTGATGACGGTATCTGGCATCATGTTTGTACCACATGGGAGAACACGAATGGCTCTTGGAAAGTTTACAAAGATGGTAGCGAGGAAGCCCGTGGGTCTCAGTTGAAGTAACAAAGGATCAGTTGAAGTGTGGTAATGAAACAAAGACCAACGGAATCCTCATTGTCGGCCAAGAACAAGATTCGTTTGGTGGCGGTTTTGACCCAAGTCAACATTTCCTTGGAGAACTGACGGGCCTCAATATTTGGAACAGAGTTCTCTCTCCGATTGAAATATTGGAAATGTCGAAATCGTGCCATGTGGGGAAGGGTAACGTCAAGAAATGGTCTGATTTCAAAGTAGGAATGAGAGGCAATGTAAGGGTTATCTCTCCATCAGCTTGCGAAGTGTAAAATTCAGTTTGCATTTTCTGCATTTTTTTTTTTTATTATTAACGATCTTTTCAATAAATCGTATGTCGTTTGTAATCAGTGTTTCATTATTGGCTTCTTTTTTTCGAAGAGGGCCGGGAAGGGGGGGGCGGGGGGGAGGGGGGAAGGGGGCATTGGCCCCGAGATTTTTCATCATTTTCAGTCGATCGAATATAAAGTTGGCCCTCAAGAACGAAATCAATCTGAAAGCAGATTGCGAAAGCCAGGGGCACCCAACGATAACCTTTGGTGAAATATATGTTCGGAGAGTCAAACTGTTTTAAGAATTTCGGTTCTGCTTTGGCAAACAGCTACATATATCTTTACTCAAATATCACCTAAAAGATTCGCATCCGGGGAAAAGTGGAAAAGTAGTCCCTTACGTTTTCAGAAGGGGTATTTTTGCACTTTTTGGCACTTAAAAAAGTTAAACCTAGCTGTTTCGGGTGAGCAAATGGTTCGGTTGGACGTTAGAGAGTAACGTTCTGTTAGAAATTTCTGAAATGAAGAGATCGTTCCCTAAAAATTTCGGACCCTTTAATTTTCAGCTAAGATACCCGAACAGATCAAATTCTTCTAGGTGATAAATTGAACATCTCTTTAGACAGTCTTTAAACATGACAAGGAGCTCAAAGCCTTTGGCTTAATTTGCCCATTGGGTGCCCTTGAAAAGCGACAGTCACTTATAACACGAGATCCGAAAGAAGAGTGAAAGAGCAGAGCATGGATTGAGTTTACTGACATTTAACGACAAAATGCTCCTTTAAAATGTCATATGTGACATTGATGTCAACGCAGAATGCAGAGTTAACCTTGATGCCGTTCATTCAGGGGCTGCATTCTACTTTAAGACAAAATGTTTGTTTTGGTGAACCAATATGGAAGCTGGTCACTTGTGCGATAAATTCTTTATGGCAGTTCGTTATGTTAATTTATTGGATTAAGCATACATTCACATTTATATAGGCCCGTTTAAACGGTTTAAATCTTTGCTTCGACACGCATCCAACACTTTAATTGAACGAAATGTTCGGTGCGTTTGAACAGGTAGTCCAACATTGTTGAAAACGCAAAAAAATGTTGAAAGCTTGTTGAAAGCGTATTGAATCAAGTTTAAATCGGTTTAAACTTTCATTCATCATCGATTCAATTTTTGTAGAACATAACAATTGTAGAACACACTTATGCTCACATCAGGCCTTAAAAGTCAACATGGTGTGGTTTATCTTGACCAGAGAGACTGGTTTCTAGTTCTTAGTTCCTCGCAATCAAATTTCGCGAAAGTGTTGGTTCTTTTGTTGCAACCAATTCTCTACCTTGAATTTACGATTATCGTTAATTCTTAATTTGCTCTGAATTAGCTATTATCATTAATTTAGAAGACTGAAAGCTGATATGGATTACGGGAAATGGCCATATATTTTTTAAAAGACAGCCCAAGTGTATGGACGTAGGACTCGAACCTGGGAATGTTCATTATTAATCTGTCACCCAAACACTTGACCAACACACCGCTAGCTGCTCAGGGACAATATTTTAAGCACTATTTGATAATGTTGTATTATCACTCGGCAACAAACAACATTAAACACTGCAAAATGTCGGTCTCCAAACTTGACGACAAAGCTCAACATTTTAAAATCAAAGCTTAGGCTTAAATTATTAATCTAGCTTAGGCGGTTAGGCCTAATACTTTTTCAGCAGCGATATTTTATGAGAGACTTAAATAAATGTGTTTTAGAGGGCGCGGTGTCTTGATCTTCAGTGGTGAAACGAAAACAAGCGGTTTCTATAGAATACAAGCTTCGTGTTCAAATCCACTCCACGGATATGATTTTTTATTTCCTTATTTTCTCTGCTACCACAAGTCCTGGGACACAGTATCCTAAATTAACTATTACAGTTAATTCAATGCAAATTAGGAATTAACGATAATCGTCAATGTAGAGAGGAGATCATGTTGTTTGTTGACGCAATGTTGGAACCGTTTGAACGGCCTCTGCACCACTTTTTTCTGCGTCCAACATTTGCGGGAACATCAGTTCAACATCTGTTGAACCGGAATGTTGGTCAAATGTTGAAATCATTTAAGCTTCGGGAAGAAGTCACGTGTATAGAAGAACCTTGCCTTTTTCTTGAAATAAGACTTTTTCATGTTGAAATAGATGGTTATTTTTTTCAATTTTAGAGACTAGAAATTCGTGAATACGTAGAATTGGAGCAGCCTGAATTGTAGCGTAATAAAACGATCTGATAAGAGATTTATTAAACAATGCCTTAAACAATTTCTTGAGGAAAGTCTATCGCTCAGATTAAAAGGCGAAAGAATGGTAACATAAATAAATGGACGCCTGAATAAACGAAATGAAGAATGGAGCAGAAGTTCATGGATTGTGGGTTTCTGCTTGGAGTCATTACACTGACTGCGGTTCAAAATATGTCTTTCATTTTTTTTTTCCGGTGGAATAAGCGGAAGGCTAGGGGTCAACCGGCCCACAAAGTAGGAGAAGAACGCTTTTTAAATAATTAACCAGTAGATTTATTCTCGCGTTTACGTTAAACCAAGCTCAGCGTTTTGTCAAAAAGTCAATAGAACGTTGTTTGACTTTGACACATTTTCGCCTGTTATCTACAGATAGCGAGTAACTTTGCAAGAGAGAGAAAAAATGTAATAATTTTCATACTACAAGCAGCAATTTTCCGTTTTCCGTCCCGCGTCAAGGCGATGGAAAATCTCTCGAATGTCCCCGCGCCATATCATCTCTATGGGGACCACGTGCGAAGCAAAGATTTCGAAAAAAAATTAGTTCTATCGATTAAAATTTGTTTGCCTCCAAATATTTGTTTTTTCTAATTATTAAAAATGTTAGTAGAAAGCGACATTTATTGCCATACTAGTTCTTTCATGTTTTATTGTGGCAGGCTCTCACATTCGAATTCGTTGCCAATACTCGTATTTTTCTCTGGAGTTTATAGAAATGAACTGAACAAAAAGTTCCATCGCTAAATTAGGAGGAAAAAAAACACTTTTAGAACTTTGGCCTCAATTTACGCGTTGGCAAGCACACATGAATGCTGTCGGCCTGCTGTAAATATGATCGGAGAATAGTTCCCGTCCATAAAAAGTCATTTTTTGTGAAAGACACAAACTGATGGTCTTAATAGATTGGCTATTTGCAGTGCCTGATTGCCACTGACATCCTCACTTCGACTTACTTCTGATCCAGAAGTATCAATTCGGTCATTCTTGCTTACGCAGTGCACCGAGCAGTATACTTCTCTTCGGTCGAACTCTTGATCAAGCGACAAGATGGCAAATGTTGGGCTCTATTTCCTGTTTATGGTGGTTGTATTTGTTTCTTTTTCAGATGCACAAAGACCCTGCGATCTCACTCCATCCGCTTGTCACTGTAGTCCAACGATAAAGGTGTCCGTGGAAGGGGACAAGTGCGACTTGTGCGAGGCAAACAAACAACTCCAACAAGCCACCGACGACCTGAGGAAAGAACTTGAGACCATGAAAAATCGAAGCAGTCAGATGAAGCCAGGTAAATCCTAGCGACTTCTTAGTAGATTGGGCTTTAACGTTCAGTTAATGAGTCGTGTACATTGTACCGTTACCGAGAAGGTGATAGAATCGAGCCCACCCGAGGTTAAATTGCGGCTTGGGGTTTTTTTGTGTTCAGTCACATATCGCATTCAACTTTGTTAAGCGCATGCGCGAAGTCAATCAAAGCGGATACGTCACACGGTTGTGCAATGGCTGATTCATCTTTTTCAGCCCATGCGCGAAGTTTAAGCCGACGTGCATACGTGGCATTGAACGAAAAAGGGCAGTTATATCAAACCACGTACAAATGCACACACCCTTCGCGGTTGCGGTGGACCCACACCAAAGGATGTCGAACTTTTTCGGAAAGTGCCGGTCCGCGAACTTT
>NW_027179722.1:152500-155000 GCF_036669935.1 Montipora foliosa | reverse complement strand
GTATGCAAATTGTTTTCTTCTCTCTCGTCTGTGAATCGTCTTTCCTGCATGTCGATCCAGTGTCATCTGGTTGGGGAAAAAGATTGGCCCGGGATAACCACTTAAAAAATTCCCATTCGCTATCCAGATTGACCACGTAGGCAGCATGGTTACTCTGATAGTGTAGTGGTGATCACACCCAAACGGTAATAAGGGAGACGTGGGTTCAAATCCCGCTCACCCAAGTTGATGACACACCTCTCTTCAGCAACATGATCACTTAATGAAGTAGTATTGGTACCTACTCAGAGGCGGAGACATCTATGTTTAGAATGATAATTGTATATTTCTCTATTTATAGATATCTATATTTTCCCATGTTTCAACATCAATTTAAAAAAATGTCTTAATACTTCCTAAATAAGTAATGATAAGGAGTTTCTCAGCGACTCAGTTTTGTTTTGACTATCATTAGGCTATCTATGATATCCAACTCAGTTTCAGTTACACGGTACAGTAGGTAGTAATATTCAGTAAAAGAGCCGAAACGACTTAGTAACATAACGGGGTGAGTAGGTGGTGTGGAGATGGATGAATCTACAAGCTGTACGAAAAGGTTTTCTGTTATGTGTTTCAACAGGTTTGCCTACGAGAGAATTCAACCTTTATTTCACGAACGTTGGAATTGATGATTACGTTATCCATCATGGTCTGGCAGTAACCAGCGCTTTTAAGATTTGCTTTCGAGTGCGTACCACTGAAAAGACAGCCAACTATCGGACAGTCGTGAGTTACAGCTCGTCAACGAACTTCAATGAAATCGTAATGGGCAGGATGTCAGATATTGGGCTCATAGTTAACGAAAAAGACGTGTAAGGAAAAAAAAAGTACCTTCAACCAAAATTGAGAGGCTTGAAAGTTTGATAACATTCATTGCCATTCACCTGTAAACTGGGAAACTTGCTATTACATGCCCTCGTGTTACATGGGACCTCCACTCTTTTTAGCCAATAAGTACTGATTAATATTTTCATGTTTATTGTTAATCATGTAACTGTGTTTTGGCATTGTTCACTCTCAACATTTGCGTAAGAAAAGTAGAACTTTGTATCAGAGAAAGTCATTAGGCAGGCAGGTTTACTTCCATTTATAGGCCAGGGAACTCAGCCATAATTTTAAAATGGATGTGTCTGACTAATGGTTCTGATTGGCTGACAAAGGTCGTCAATGTCGAAGCACTAAAGCAATAAGTAGATTCCTTAATTTCAACACGCTGTAGCGATAGCAGTTAAGAATCTACTCCTTCGATCCTCAGTAGAAAAACATTACAACAATGGCGGCCTCAACACTCTTCAAAAGGTTCAATGTTCATCAGCAGTTAAACGTGACATATACCGAAACCGCTGGCCGCATGAAAATACAAAACCACAACAAAATAGAATGAAATTTTTCCCAAAGTTCCTCGACACACGATAATGAAAACTGTAAGTTTCAGGAGTAAAATTCAATTACATTTTTTGGTCTTTTTCGCAGAAATAGCGGTGTATCTGCAGATGACGGTAACTGGCATCATATTTGTATCACATGGGAGAGCACAAATGGCTTGTGGAAAGTTTACAAAGATGGCAGCGTGCAAGCCCGTGGGTCTCAGTTGAAGTCTGGTTATAAAATAAAGACGAACGGAATACTCACTGTCGGGCAAGAACAAGATTCGTTTGGTGGCCGCTTTGACCCAAATCAAAGTTACCTTGGAGAACTGACGGGCCTCAATATCTGGAAAAGAGTTCTCTCTCCGAGTGAAATCTTGGAAATGTCGAAATCGTGCCATGTGGGGCAGGGTAACGTTAAGAAATGGTCTGATTTCAAAGTAGAAATAAGAGGCAATGTAAGGGTCATCTCCCCATCGGCTTGTGAAGCGTAAAATTCATTTTGCATTGTTGAAAGCATCATTGATGAACCGTGTCATTAAATGTTTTGTCGTGTGTTGGCGCTGTTTCATTATTGGCTTCGTTTTAAAGTGGATTTATCGAAGGAGGGTGAATATTGGCGTCTGAGATTCTAATCACTTCCGGTCGATTAAGGGCCTGTTCACATGAAGGTTGGGGATCCCCTGGTAGGTGAGGTACCCCGCCCACCCGCCCGCCTGCCTTCACGGACAATATTTATAACCCGTGAACAAGAACTTTCAATGCGCCATCTCTTTAACTGTATAGATGTAATGGCCGTTTTGCCAACAGGATTTGGAAAACGCTTAATGTTTCAGATGTTTGTCATGATGTTAAACGCGCGCGCTGTTTACGTTTAATGTTGAGCGCGCGCTCCACTTGAATTTATATGTCGCAACTCTCCTCGCGTAGAGCGTTTGATTTAAAGTCGCGTAATCTAAGATTTTCAGTTGTGCAGAAACAACCAAGCTAACCAGTTGTTCATCATGTTTGCTAACCAGTTATGGTAATTGCTAACGGGTGGTTCGCTACAGTTTTACCGGACTGTTTGCTACAGTGTACGTCAATTACGGAGA
>NW_027179722.1:145000-150000 GCF_036669935.1 Montipora foliosa | reverse complement strand
TGCAGATGATGGTAACTGGCATCATATTTGTATCACATGGGAGAGCACAAATGGCTCGTGGAAAGTTTACAAAGATGGCAGCGTGCAAGCCCGTGGGTCTCAGTTGAAGTCTGGTTATAAAATAAAGACGAACGGAATACTCACTGTCGGGCAAGAACAAGATTCGTTTGGTGGCCGCTTTGACCCAAATCAAAGTTACCTTGGAGAACTGACGGGCCTCAATAACTGGAACAGAGTTCTCTCTCCGAGTGAAATCTTGGAAATGTCGAAATCGTGCCATGTGGGGCAGGGTAACGTTAAGAAATGGTCTGATTTCAAAGTAGGAATAAGAGGCAATGTAAGGGTCATCTCCCCATCGGCTTGTGAAGCGTAAAATTCATTTTGCATTGTTGAAAGCATCATTGATGAACCGTGTCATTAAATGTTTTGTCGTGTGTTGGCGCTGTTTCATTATTGGCTTCGTTTTAAAGTGGATTTATCGAAGGAGGGTGAATATTGGCGTCTGAGATTCTAATCACTTTCGGTTGATTAAGGGCCTGTTCACAGAAGGTTGGGGATCCCCTGGTAGGTGAGATACCCCCCCCCCCCCCTCCCCGCTATCACGTGGTCGCTAAGTACCAAAACTCTCCGAGATGACGGATGGAAGACACGTTTTTCACTTCATTGATATCTTTAGCGGCAGCTTAAGTTTCCGTTTTAAATTTGTTGTATCCGGGAAGAAGGGCTTCAGTGTGATCAGCTTGGTCATCGGACACTATACTGTCGATGGTACTCCCATGATCTTCGGTATTTTCTGCAAGGAAACCGTTTCTCTTGACATTTCATAGGTGAAAAGAGCGGCTGGTAGCCATGTTCTTTTGGCCGGCTTCGGCGAAATGTTCAAACTAAAGATAAATGCCCGAACATCGTCCCAGTCAGGCGGGGTACCTTACCTTCATCATTCACATGGAGAAAACTCACCCCAGCTAAGCGGGTTTCCCGGCCCTGCTGATCAGCAATCTGCCTCGGTGAGGTACCCCATGCACATCTCATGTGAACAGGATCAAGAAAAAAAAAAGACATTGTATAGAGAGATTGGTTACACTACCGAGGTGGGGTACCTCACCTACCCTGGGTCCTCCACCTCTATGTGAATAGGAAACGGCTAAATGTAGGACGTTTTAAAGCAATTATAACCTTTCTTAATCGTCCGGATTGCTGCAACTTCCAATAAAACACCCACGTTTGATATACTGCCCTTGAGCACTTTCTAGAGTCGACGCATAGCTCAAGTATAATGGGCCTACCAGGGAGGTCGAATACCCTTGATAATATTAACCTCCGATCGTTTGACCCAGGTAGTTGAGATAAAAAACTACCGTACGGGAAGTTGCGACAAAAAAACTCACATTCTCGAAATAACTGCCGAGCAAGACCTGCCTTCATAATTATATCCTTAATAATTAAACTATAAAGACTCCTTCGATAAGGACTATTAGCACTATAATAGTAAGCGTTGACACTACAGCTATAGTTGTACACAGAATTCGATGTGTCCAGGGCCCAGGTGGAGGAACAGCCGTTTACTAACAGAGCAGCTTTAGCCAGAAGCCCACGAGGAGCCGCCTCCCTATGCACTGTACCCTTGAGTCAACCTTTGCGCGTATCCTTCTATTTTTAGAAGTAACCCTTCAGCAGGAGACTCACATTTACATTAACTTTCGTCGTTTTTCCTATTCACAACACTCCTAATGATATGCGAAATAACACGGAAAACCAGCATGTTATTGGCTAGGCGTGCATAAAACACGTGCATGACACTACAGGAGGGTTATTCACAAAACCGGAACACCTTGTCTTCCTCTTCGCTAACAAATTGTATGTTCTTAAACCAAACAAGTGTTGAAAGTTAAGGATTGTGAGACAGGGGCTACGGTTTACAGTCCTTGTTCACAAGACTTGAAACTCTAAAAATTAAGGATATAATTTCAAAGGCAGCACATTTCCGCTGATATTTTAAGAATTTGAGAGTTTTTCTTAAACGCAATCCCAAGGATATTCGACCTCCTTGGGAGGCCCCTCATACTCTAGAATGTGCTATTAAATGTTCATACATCAAGTGTGGGTATTTTATTGAAAGTTGCAGTGCTGGCCGGACGATAAGAAAGGTTGTAATTGTTTCGAAAAATCTTACATTTAATCGACCGGATGTGATTAAAATTTCGGACACCAATGTTCACCCTCCTTCGGTAAATGTACTTTAAACAAAGCCAATAATGAAACAGTGATAACACACGGCAAAACATTTATTGAAAAGAATGATTCATGATGCTTTCATGCAGCAATGCCAGACAACTAAAGGTGAATTTTACACTTCGCAAGCCGATGGGGAGATAACCCTTATATTGCATCTTATTCCTACTTTGAAATCAGACCATTTCTTGACGTTACCCTGCCCCACATGGCACGATTTCGAGATTTTCAAGATCTCGCTTAAAGAGAGAACTCGGTTCCAGATATTGAGGCCCGTCAGCTCTCCGAGGTAATTTTGAGTTGGGTCAAAGCCGCCACCAAACGAATCTTGCTCTTGCCCGACAGTGAGGATTCCGTTGGTCTTTATTTTATAACCAGTCTTCAACTGAGACCCTTGGGCTTGCACGCTGCCATCTTTGTAAACTTTCCAAGAGCCATTCGTGCTCTCCCATGTGATACAAACGTGATGCCAGTTACCGTCATCAACATATACACCGGTATCTCCGCGAAAGAGATAAAAAAATGTCATTGATTTTCACTTGTGAAACAGTGAATCTACTTTTGCTTCAGTGTTGGTTTCGCATTGACGACCTTTGTCAGTTAATCAGAACCATCAGTCAGGCACATACATGCATTTTAAAATTATGGCCAATAAATGGAAGTAAGCCTGCCAGTGACCTTCTCCGATAGAAATCTGTACTTTTCTTACGCAGATGTTGACAAATGAACAATGCCAAAACACGGTTTATATGCTTAACAATATACGTGAAAAAAATACTCAGTTCTTAATGCCTAAAATAGAGTGGAGTTTTCATAAATCAATTTGTAACACGAGTGCAAATAACAGCAAGTTTCCAAGTTTACAGATGAATGGCACTAAATGTCATCAAACAGTCAAGCCTCTCAATTGTGGTTGTAATTTGTGGTGGTACACTTATAAGCGCACTACACACAATGTCATCTATGTTCATCTTTATCATTGTGATCGATAAGATTGTTTGTGTTGAAATTCCCACGGAGCTGTGCGCAAAAATATTTTCCGGTAATAGAAATTATGAGCTCTTCATTCAGAATAAACGAAACAGTAAAATATCACACCTTAGTTTTCACAAATTGCCTGTGAAAGAGGCCAGAGACAGAAATTTTGCCATAAAAGCGTACTCGCACCATGGAATAAAATACTGTCAGTTCTGCTTCCCGGATTGACCCTGTGTCCTTTCGAGGAAAAACGGGTGGGTTTTTATATCAGTTACCTCTTCCCACGGTCTCTCTTCTCTGCCTGCATTGTCGTTAATTTGAGGCAGAGAAGAGAAACCCCGGGAACAAGTTTAAGTCGAGGGCTTCCTTTGAACTTTGTTCGGTGGCTAACAAACTTTGGTGTCGGCGAAAAATGCAACTCACAGGGTTTTTTACGGGTCCGTTGGAAGCGTGGTTGAATTTCAACAAATGGCCCCAAAAGCGGCAAAAATTTGTGACGCGGATGAATAATACAGCAGCTTCTATTTCAAACAATGGAATTACCTGGTGATTAATAACCTGATCTGGGAGAGTGAACTTTTGACTTTGCAGAAACAATAGTCAACTGCAAGAGTTGGACGATTGTGATCTTAATTGTGTTGAATTCACACATTTCTTTTCACATCGTGGCTTTACAACACTTGAAAGAAAAAAAAAAGCAAACCAACGAAACAACAATCCGATGTCTTGCCGTCATTTTGTCACAGTTGAATCCAATTGATAGTAACACGCAAGGTAATTTGATCACAGGCGGCCGGTGAAATCGATGTTACTTTCGATTTTGCGATTTAATTGTGCAGCCAAAAGTACAATAGAAAAATCGAAAGTAGCAAAAATTTCCCAAAACGTTTTTCGCTGATGGCAACTTTTATATTCGTGGCAAAATATTTATGTTGTTTTCATGTCGCAAATTTTGTTGCTGGTGACAATTTTTTTTTTCTCGATCGACACTTCCTAAAAACGTCCTTGCGCTCTTCCTACAAAGTGTGTATCAATATTAATTTACTTTTGCGTCAATAGTTGTTTTGCATAAGGCAGGCTAACAAATTCTGTAGCTTGCTTAGTTCGTATTTTTGAGCGTTAAAATAGAATTTTCGGTCCTATGTTTCTGGTAGCAAGTCGTATATTTTGAAGTTTCCCATCCAGATACTAACCCCGCCGGATAACGCTTAACTTCAGTGAACTTTTGTCGTGGAAACTGTCAGACGCTCAGAGCACACGCTTAAACTTGTTACGAAAAAGAAGTTGAACTTCATGTCAGCCTGGAAGCCAATGTTTCTCAATTTTCAATCTTTCTGGGTTTAGTATTTTACGAGTAACTACGTGTCTTCTCAGGAAGCTATTTTCCGAAGAAGTCTACGATGGCACTATAATGATTTACGATACCAAAACAATATCGTGTACTATTACAGCTACATATTACGTTCTGGAAAACAAAACGTAGCTCCGTTGACAGTTATGGAGTAAGTTACTGCTCTTCCACACGTACGCAATGCGTACCTATTTCTTATAACAATGCATTACTAATTGGATAAACGTTAAGTGCGTTACGCGACCAAGAGCTTCGCGTGATGACGTACTCGTTTCCGAAAGAGAGTTTACACACCAGAGACTCTTGGTTGGAGTAAAAATTTGGCCACCGCTATGTGACGGAGTTTACTCAGTTCAAAGGACTACCGCCACATCACAGGGTAACATGCATATGAAAAGAAAGGTATACAAACAATGGCAGGCAGGCGGTGGAGGAGGTG
>NW_027179722.1:135000-140000 GCF_036669935.1 Montipora foliosa | reverse complement strand
TAAGGATAAATCAGTCCAAACCTTCTCCGACAGTTCTCCGATTCAGGAGCTCACTGTGCGTGCGCATACTTATGAAACAAGTGTGAACATCGCCCCATCCATCAGTCGAAACCTTCTCCGACAGTTCTCGGATTCAGGAGCTCACTGTGCCTGCGCATACTTACGAAACAAATGTGAACATCGTTCTGTGTATTTTTATCTTCAAAAAGTCTTGATAGCACAAGTGTTACTAACATTTTTAAAATACAACAACACTTTTGAGTTTAAGATACATGATTCGATGTTTCAAACAACGAAACATGTTCCTTAAACTCAAAAGTGTGGTTGTATTTTTAAGAATATCTTCAGTTATGCTTTTATGTCAACGTGCATGTAAACAGCAAAATGGCGCACATGAAAACGCACAAGAAGGAAAACTGAGATGCTTTTTATACCTGCGGCAAAGGTTGTGGTAATATGAAGAGAGATTCTAACAGGGCACACCGATATTGAGCGAACAGGAAGAAGTTAAACAGTTTTGGCTGGTACAGACGATATCACAGACACCACCTATAAGCGTTTTACTCCTTTGAATAAGGAAAACAACGTTTAATTAGATAAGGATACCTTTCCTATTCCTGCAAGGACGCAAACATGGCCGCTGTAACGTTAAGTAAATCAAGCGAATTACGGTTGCCGTAGATTCGCCTGACGGCCTACACGATGTTAGTTAGGACTAAGGAGGGGGGATGCAGCCATTCCCCTCCTTTTCTGCCTTTATTTTTTTTTTAGTTTCTTCTCGTTTTTCGAGGGGGTTGCGGTCTCACTGGAATGTCTTCAACACCTCTTGCTGAATGCCCTAGTGGAACAAGCACGAGTCGATCCAACATTATTTATTTGCAAAATTGGGATTTGTCAGACTCACCTATTGAGTTATACACAGAGAAAGACTTTTTCTTGCTGTAAAGGATGCTCAGGGGATTTTTTTTCTCAAAACGACAGGGATTAGTATCAGTGCTGATCATTAACCAGCCTTCATCTTTTTTGCAGCTAGTGTACTTTTTGGATATCTCAAAAGAGCGATCAGAACCCTTATCGTTCGGTTGAAGAGCAAATTTGTGCAGACTTGAAGTACTGTTGAGGTCATTCCACGTGGCGAAATTAAGATTTTCCTTGGTAAACCATGCAACATTATCATTAACGGCATTGAACTTTAGAGAACGCACTTCTTGACTATCTTTGTAGAGCGCAACACGAACCTGCAAATTGATAGCAAGAACACCCAGTGAGTAAAAGCTGTTGGGGGTTTTCAATTGGCTGGCGTGGAACCAACACCAAAGACAATATACACAGACACAGCCAATGAAATGATCCAGTTATAATCAAATTTGATATCGTATTTTCAATAAACGCTTACTTTAAAACGTCGCAGTTTTGTTTAAGGTGATTCCCGGGTAAAAGAACCCGTCATAGATTTCCGATGAAACTTGGTATGATGACATTACAGTACAAGGAGATGTTAAAAAGGTAATTAAAAGAGGGGGTCACCGTGCTTGTTTTCATGCCACGATGCTGACAAATATGGTTATTTAGGTGACTTTTGGTTATCTCAGTGCACAACAAACAAGATCGATTATTTTTCAATGCCGCGTGCTATATCACACAGAGTTCGACTTTCGTTGATTGCTTATTCATCTACGTCCCAGAAAAAATGGCTTCAAATACCCTGCATTATTAATTGATATTTTTATCCTTTAAAGGAAACATAATTTGGACTTGCTCTGCTGGGCCCGTTACGTCTCTATCTGTAGCATTTATTTCATTTGCCAAAAAAGTAGCTATAGATTTCTGCCAAATTTTTTCTCAGTTATTGCAGATATTGTTCTCATTGAATTTATAAAATAAAAAGTGGGGGTCACCGTGCTCGTTTAAGAGAAAAGGAGCTTTTATCTCGCTATCGAGCTTAGTTTGAGGGAAATCCCTTATGTTTTGTACGCGCGCGCGCTCATGTGCGCGTGCAGATGACGCAAAAATCGTGCGCAGTAGGAATGCGCAATGCAAAACCAGGGAATCACCTTAAATGCACAACGTTTAAGGATAATGTTTTACTAGGAATTTAGACCATATGCTAGGTTACGAGATGCCGGGCGTCCCATGTTTCGATAGTTAAAGCGACAATTCTCCCTTCACAAGTCTTTCAGGATTATTTTTCGAACCCGCGAACACGTCATGAGTGTCATGCAGGTACGCTGCATTGACCGATAGCCTTTTCGGGTCAGGGAGCAGTACAATAGAGCTTCTTCCAATACCCGCATACAGGAAAACGAGATGTCTATGTTTCCTACCTGCTTAGGATTAAACGTGTTCCAGTTTTGAGAAAGTACCAGACGGTTTTTATAGTGTCCAGGGAAAGTTGAAGATGTATCCAGGGCGGCCGTCACATTCTCAGAATGTGTGTCTGGTGATTTCCACATCTCCGCAACGTACAAAGGCGTTGCCTTTGCGACAACTTTAAATACCATCGTCCAACCTGCAATTATTAGTAAAAAATGTTATGCATATCAATGGAAAACAAAAATACGTATACAAATGATTTACCAGTTAACTAACGATGGGATATTTTTGGTTGCTAAATCTCCTCACACTTTGCAATTCCCCCTCGAAATTTTGCATTTATGTACATGAGAACCGGCACTGATTATTTGCCCGAAGAACAAGATTAGTTCAGTAGTTCGCATAATTGGGTCTATTTCTGAGAAGAGATCACTTTTTGACACATTTGTTTTCTTTTCCACACTTCAATGCAGAGCAGTTTGCAATGTTAACCCCGGGAAACAGGCATTAGTGAATGTGGCTACAATAGCCGGCAAACAGCTGCTTATATCTTTGTCAACTTAACGTAACTTATGCACCTCGTTCAAACCGAATGTAAAGGCCCAAAGACAAGCTATTAGTCTAATTTTTCTAATAGGAATTTAGCTTCTGTGAAACGTGTTTAGGTTAGTTGCATTTAAATCATTACAATAGGTATCTGAATTTTCCATGCCATGGGTCGATAGAAAGACCAGACGGGGATCTTCGTTGCGCAGGGTTGAGCAATATTTTACCCATAGAAAACAAGAATAAAAGAAATTGATTACCTCCTCCATCGCTTGTCTGATCACAGTAAACTGGAAGATGTCCGAAACTGTCGTTCAGTCGAATATCATAGGTTCCTGTAACGCTTGGAGCTTTGGAGCAGCCAGTGACTGGAAAGGATAAATATCTAAAATTGGATGAAGGTTTCTTTGCAAATTAACAGGAAAACTCTGCTTTATCAGGGCATTCTTTGCAAACTAACCACACATTTTCCTGGGATAATTGAAGAAGCATCAGAGGCTTGACACATCAAAGCCATCCCCTGTTGAACCATAGTTAATAGGATGATGGTGGCTTTCTACCTGACGCCTTTTTTCATCTTATTAAAATGAAAGGACGCGCTATTAACTATTAATGACTGCAACCTTCTCCTTTTTTATGTAAATTGGTGAGCATCTAGCCAGGAGTGTCGAAACGTTGCATGAGCCTTTGCAGTTGAAAATGTTTTAGTTACATTCAAAGCGGAGCTCATCGCGTGGAAGGCACACTCGGAGTCAGAGTACCAAGGTTAAGAAAATATGATAACCCTTGGAATTTCGAGAAATTCTAGTTTTGGTTATGACGTCTTCATACGACAGTCCGTCCGTCCGTACGTTCAACTTTTCATGTAAGTCAGTACGCAAAATATCGCACTAATGGAATCCACGCTTTTTTTGGCGGGAAGTTGCATGACCAGCGTTCTGCATTTGACGCTGCGTTTTAGTAACAAAAGGAAAAAGTTTAAAGACAACCCGAAAAACAAGCTAAGGCCATCCCCTTTATTTTTTCGTTTAGCGTCGAATGCGTTCCCTGATATTGGGTCGGTCGGTCGGATTGAAAAGAAAAACCTAAAAGAAATTATCACAAATAATCTCGGAATCGGCGGGCCGGCTACGCCAGCATCTTTGCTGCGGAGCCTGGAAAACAACAAGACGTGAACCCCAAATCAATATGGCGGAAAAGTAGGTTGATGTTATTGTAAAATTAAGACAGCATGGGATAAAGGATCAACCACCGAAACTCCTATGAGGCATAAAAATGATTTTTGTTTTTTGTTTTTTTTGGAAAATGGCAAAAATTTGTGTCGGTCGGACGACGCTAAATGGAGAAAAACAAAGAGGATGGCCTAAGTATTTTTTTAAATGTTGTACAAAGAGGAAAGACTTGGAAAGATAGAGAGAGCAAAAACCAGTAAGCAGGCGCTCAACGTAAAAGAGAGCGACTGAGAGCACGAAAAACAGACGAAATACCAGTGAGAAGCAACGAGAGAAAAAGAGCAAGGAAGAGTCCGAATAAAGAGAAGGAATCATAGAGACGAGCAGCGGAACAAAGAGCAAGCACGAGCACTTGAAAACAGGGTGAATAATGGTGACAAAAAACAGCAAGAAAGAAGAAGGGAAAATACACGCAAACAGACTAGTCATGAAAATGTTCGTCATACTGAAGGGAGTACACCAAATGATGTCTGAACAACAGCTGCTGAAAGGTTTTTGATAAGATTTGGAGAAACTGTCAAAAACCTCATCCCCAAATAAAATCATGAGTATAAGATTTACCTACCAAGAACTTTACAATGCTTTCCAGTATATCCCCTTAAACATTTGCAGTAGTGGGTATTATCGGCTGAGTTGATAGCGCATTTTCCGTGCGGAGAACACAGATTTCCATAGCAGTCGTTCTGTCAAGTTGAAAAGTAGATTACGCGTGAAAAAACTAGCACCTTTAAGTATTGCAGACGATTGCCTGATGTGTTGCCGGTGAGAGTAATCCTGTACCTGTTCCAGACTGCTATTTTCAGTGATCCCTAGCTTCTTTTGCTATCAGGTCTAAGTACATTGTCTCTGTTGTATCATCTATTGTTTCGTTGTCCAATCACAGACCTCATCTGGAAAGCTACAGGGTCT
>NW_027179722.1:100000-127500 GCF_036669935.1 Montipora foliosa | reverse complement strand
CTGATTGACATAAGTCTGATGGGCGTGTCTTCACGCTTATGTGCTAACGTTAAATGTCTTTTAAGTTATAACTTTTTTGTCTTTTTTTTCTTTGTTTGTGTAACTTATTGCTTTTTTTGGCTACTTTTAAGAAGAAAAAATTCCCCGTCTATCTTCGCAAAGTGCCTCGATACGCAACTTAGTGGTAAGGGAAAAGCCTTGGAAATGAGGTTGTCCAATACGGTGAAAAAATTGGCTTCGATGTTAGATCCGATTTCTTTGCGGCTATACTCAGCCAAGAATCGAACCAAATTAAAGGATAACATAGACGAGAAAGCTTCATGAAAAAAAAAAACACATATAAAAACGTGGACAATAGCCCTAATTGGGCTTGCAAAACTTTATTGAAGGTACCATCCTGATATAACACCAAATTCTCATGACCAGCCAACGAAGAAATCTATGAAATTAGTTAGGAGAATGGACTTTTAGATCATGGCAGTCAAAGTATTTTTACATTTTAGTTCACAGTCTCTGTGCTTTCCCCTGAAAAACAACGATCAACGCTGTAGTTTATGGAAAATGTCAGCACGTGAGAACATAAGAATACATTTGTTCATGTTCCGTTCATGGTTTGCACTGACGAGATATAATCGTTTCAGTCTGTTGTAAAGAGACAGCTTCAGTTGATATTTTTCACGTTATGCCATTGGAATGTCCGAGATCTCGGTTCCAAAAAGCGATATTTCCCGAATCCCGCATTTGTAAAATTCCTCAATCCCTTACCCCGTTCATATCCACAATACCAACTCTTGTTCTCTATCTTCCCCAAATCCCGAATCCCGGCTCCTAAATAGGTCAAATCCGGGAACCCGAAAAAACTATTAGGGTCCCTTTATTGTCAGTTAAATTACCTCTGTTCCTACATAGATAAACCCGTCACTCGCTTTTAGGTCATCGGGATGTTGTTTGTGGTCAGAATCACTTAGTTGACAGACGAAATTTCCAAAGTTGAAAGAGAGACAGTTCTCGTCAAGGTAACATGCAATACGGCAGGTGTCCTGTCCGTCAAGGCTTATATTTTTGATCCCATGATTCATCAGAGCTTGACCTTGAATTGCTGGAATATACTCCAGTCTCCTGCAAGCCTCTGCAAGATGAAAAGGTAACTCATCAAATGACACACTTCAGTTAATTGACCAAAGTAACTGTGGCAAAAACAAAACTAATCAATATAATAATTAACTAAAGAAATCACGAAAGAAGACGAAGTGGAACACAAAACGCAGGGAAATTGAGACACGCAAAAGTCGTTCGTCCAGCCTGCGTCGCTGGCGGTATATTTTATCGTACACTTGCGAGTACGATGGTTTTGGCCGCGAGTAGGTCGCGAGTGGGCCGCGGCTGGCATGCGGACTAGTAATTTTGAAATCCCTTGAGACCAAAACAACGAGGTAACCATCGATTGACTCCCGTGTATTCAAATAATCCTGCAGTAGAAAATATCCCGCCAGCTGCGCTAAACATCGTCGGGCTGGACGCCGAATTGTGACCGTAGAATTGTAGAAAAAAACGCGTTTAATGGCGTCGGCGTCACAGTGAAGCTGCTAGACCTTTCCCGATTATGCTAGTAAAACTGACATTTAATGCTCCTGGTATTTCTCGTTTTACGCCACAAAAATGCTCAAATTATGCCCGATTCTCAAAATAAAGCTACTTTGTTTCCAGAAAATGCTTTGTTTTATTTCAAGCAAAACGCAAAAACTCCGGGATCATGTGTGCTTATCATCAACTGAATAAGGCGAAAAGTGCTACATTTGTTTTTTTGTTTTTTTTGTTTTAACGATCATTCTGATGCAGCCAAAAAGATTCCATTGATAAACAGTTAATTTATGTTCGAAGTCCTTAGCGCTTGTTGCACTCTGAGATATGACGCTGACCTGGCGGCAGTCAACGAGAGCACAATTCCGTTGCTCGTTGAAGGGACCGGTCTATGTTCTCCGTCAGAATTTCCTTGTACGAGCTGCAAGTTTCGAGAAGATGGCGTGGAACTAGCCGACGTCATCTTGTTTGAGCAAGTGCGTGAACGGCCTCTGAAAGTTAACCACTGACCAGACTTCTTTCGAATCAGAGTTAACTGAATAGAGTGTAATGTGAAGTGCTAGATTTCGATCCCATATGAACCATGTGAGCGTTAGCCCTACAGATGGAAATGGGCCCACACAAGGACCATTTCCATCTGTAGGGCTAACGCTCACATGGTTCATATGGGATTGAAATCTAGCACTTCACATTACACTCTATTCAGTTAACTCTGTTTAAAATATAAGAGCTACACGGCCAACGTTTGTATAAACGTAACCTTTCCTTGTACTTGTACATGTTCATTGCCGTGACTTTAACATCTTCACTTCCCACGGCCTGCTCCCGTCTGACCTTGTAGCTCAGTCGGTAGAGCGGCGGAGATCTAACCCGAAGGTCGTGGGTTCAATTCCCACCCTGGTCAGAGTTTTTCTCTGTCCTTGTGTGGGCCCATTTCTATCTGTAGGGCTAACGCTCACATGATTCATATGGGATTGAAATCTACTGTAGCACTTCACATTACACTCTATTCATTTAACTCTGTTTAAAATATAAGTGCTACACGGCCAACGTTTGTATAAACGTAACCTTTCCTTGTTCTTTCGAATCAGTTTGGATGCAGTTCATATTCAATTCAATTACAGAAATCCTTCTCTCAAACACAAAAGCAAATCATCACAATGCTTTTTAATTCTAAAATTTAGCATTTAAAATCTTTGGATTGCTGAAATGTAGATCAAAGTTATCATGGGCATGCAAAATGCTAAATAATTCTAGCAATTCTTTTTACAGAAAAAGTGTGAAAAAAATGCTTGTTCAAACAAATAATTCCAAAAAATGCTAGCATAATCGGAAAGGGCCTAGAAGCTGCCCGCGTAATGCTTAATTTAGGTCACCAATTAATCCAGCGGGAAGTTAAAGAGCCAACATATATTTTGCGCAAGTGAACCAGCTGGAAAAACAAGTTTATGAAAGCAAAAGCGAATCGAGGGTCCCACGTATCAATGCATGATTTATGACTAAAAAAAATGTTTTCTCTTGTTCTGACACAAAATCTTAAAATTAGTCCCAGAGCTCATAACTTTCACTAAACTGATTTCATTTCCTCGCGCGTTTATTTTAATGCGAGGAATAACTTGAATTCTTAACAACCCAAATTGAAGGGTTCTTTGACTTTTACGAATTTAAAAAGTATTTTAGTCGTTAAAGGCAGGATATCGTTTACAATGCGGCAGTTTCGGAATTAATTGTCGTTTCCAAGAGAAAGACTGAAACTTTTCAGTTTGAACAAATAAAAGGCATTGAAATTTTAAATTCAGTTCGGATTTTCCTTCCCTCAAAATTTCACAAATACATATTAAACGTAGAAATGTTAAATACCTTATTCTCGGAGAAAATACTTTTAAAGAATCAATTTTCATTTTTTTCATCACCAGATTTAGGAGGCAAATGCCAGCAATTAAAGAAGCAATACCTGCTTTTCCATTTGTGCTTGTGTACAATAAGTGAAAAACCCACAAATATAGCGCAATAGCCTGAGTTCCGAGGAAGATTTGACTCCTCAATATTCGCTTTTGAAGATTCATCAGCAACGACTGTTTGCGCAGAAAGATGAGATTCAGCGATACTCAGTTAAGTAGTGTGGAGGAGCATGTCAAAATGTCGCTGAAAGTGATGTGCGATCATTAATAATTGAAATCCAAATTGTTGCCTTGTTTGTCAGGGTAATACCATGTAAAATTTGCATTTCAACATTTTTCATACTATTATTTTGGCGAGAATCCACAGTGAACATAAAATCTAAACTGTCCCAATCCGGGTCTGGCCGATGGCCCCTTCGTGTTTTGCTAAACTTCAAATTTATTTAAGATTTTAAGCCCTTTTATTTTCCCTGTTTCCAAATCTAAAAATAATGCAGTTTGTTTACTAAACATTAGCCTGCGAACGCAGACGTATTTCCGGCGGTCGTTTCTCTCCCCCGAAAAGTAACGTCTGCGAAACCGAGCTGCACAACGATTTCCGTGACGTAAGATCTTTTGTTAGGTTTTTGACCAATCAAATTGTATGATAGAAGCAAGCTCGAGTTACTCTTGCGCGATTTAGCGCAATTGCGTGTCTGAAATACAAGCCATACAGGTAAGATTCTCAGTTGTGGAGCGTGATTATGAGTGATATAAACAACCATGAACGAAACTCCCAAGAAGAGTTCTCACGATTGTGAATGCTGCATTCTTTGTAGAGGGAAGTTCTCGGCGGCTAAGGAGAAGATACGTGTGTTTGGTAAAAGCAATGTTGACATATGCTCTTTGGTATATCGTGCCATAAACGTTGATCTTTCTGTTTACGTCGACTGTGAAAAGCTGGCCATTTGTCGCACGCAGTGCTACAATCGTATTGTGCGATTCAATGATTCCCTGCAAAAGGTGGACGAAATTAGCGAAGAAATTAGGGGATATTTTGGCGGTAGTGTTTCCCTTCGTGTAAAAAGGATGGCGAAAGACAATTGCAAGACATTAGGCATGATTGATCAAGTTACATGTAGCTTATATCAATTGTTTATTGTAGAATTTCATTATTATATGATACATGTTCAATCTGCACTGATCGTAGTTAACAAAAGCTAGTCGAGGCGAGCAGTGGTTACGCGTGTATAAAAGAGAGAACAAGTAGAGAAAGCTACGGTATTCAGTTGTGTTTCACCGACAAGACATTTTAGAACGAACAGGTATACAAATAACTAGTGTACAAAGCATGCAGTCAACTAAAACAAGTAAATATCTAAAATCAATAGAAAGTGCAAATATCAGAAGCCAGATTATTAAGTATTTTTGTTATTAAGACAGATAAATCAATACAGTCATTTTCTTCTGAAAGTCTTTGAAGTAGGATACTGTGGTTTTTAATTTTAAAATTGTTTTTGGATAGATGGCGAATTTCACGAGGTAAACTATTCCAAATTTTTGAGATATGTCCAGGTTTGCACCAAATTAGATGCACGCGGATTTCAATAAGCGTCATGAAGTGTCCCCTTGCTCTTCTCGCCAACTTCAACATCACTTGTGTCTCAGAATACAGACAATTTATGTCACAAAGTGTCCCCCAAATGCTGCTCTTTAAGTAAAGATTAACTGCTGCATTTACCCAAAGCTAAAAATAACGCTAACCTTTACCCTTACCTTATTGTTGAAAATAGGTAGCAAATGCTTAGACTTAAGGGGACACTTTGTGTTGGATGTCAAAATTGGGCGTGCATTTAATTAGGTGCAAACCTGGACATAAGTGAAATTTTTACACCATATATTGAAAATGATTTAATTTGTTTGTCAATTCTTGAGGGTCTAACAAAATAGTCACCTCTAGAAGATGATTTTGTTTTATATGAATAAATGCTTGCTTAAGAAATCAATAAATCAGCATTATTTCGAGTCGATAAATTGTTAGATATGTCATGCATCAGAACAGCTGCAACTGATTTACGAGAATGGGGGACTGCACGGAGACGTACTAGAGACTTTAACACTTATCAGTGACAAATAACATGAGCCTCGTCGACAGTAACTGCTCTGACAGATTTCCGGTACAACTCGCTCATTGCCATTTTCCTCCATGTTTCGTCTCCAAGCCATAGTTCAGGTGATCCGAAGACCATTGAATATTCCCCATTCTTTACTTCTTTCGTTTGTTTTACGGTGGCTATTTCAGCCAAAGATACGGCAGTGATTCCCAGGGAATTAGCCGCAACACTTGATCTTTTATCAGGCTGTTAAGCGGAGAAATCACAACGATGATATTTAATATTCTCGTCAGTTGACTGCAAGCACGAGTAAACCAACGGCAAAGCATGGTAAATCAACGACTTTCCAAAACCCGTTGGAAGATTTACAAAAATATCCTTCTTCTCTTAAACAATATATTTGATGGACTCCTCCTGGTGCGTATTTAAACTGTCAAATCCAAAAACATTGCAAACCTGGTTGAACGCGTCGTTGAACGCTTCTTCCAGTGTGTCCGCCATTTTTTCTCCACGAGAATACGTGGTTATGCCGCGCCCGAATCCTGCGAGTTAGCTCTGGATTTTTTAGAGCTAAACGCTGATTGGTGAATAATTCTTACGTCACAGAAATCGTTTTGCAGCTCGGTTTCGCAGACGTTACTTTTCGGGGGAGAGAAACAACCGCCGGAAATACGTCGGCGTTCGCAGGCTAACTAAACATCAGAAATATTGTGGTCGAGAAACATGGCGGATGTGTGGAAATGGAATGAGACTTTCTCAAGAATATTATGAATAGCCTCTCTTACACTTCTTCCTGTCAGCGCAAACGAGAGGACAAAGGAGCAGCAGCCTTGCGGGGGTAGGCATATTTCACTGACCTCTAATCCATGGACTTTCCCGGTGGACCAGGTGGACTACTAAAAATGGACAACATTAATACATAGAGAAATCCTTTTGTCACAAGTACACACCTTGAACATTTGCTTCAACATCCGCTCAATTTTGGACAACAGTGACGTTGAAATCGTTACCCCCTCTCCTCTTTCAACCGTGTTGATAACCTGCAATCAGGGGTACTTTTCCTTAGACATGATGCGAAAAGGTACTTTTTAGCGCCCTGTCTCAAGAAAAGTACGCCTGATCGCAGGTTACCGTGTTGAAACAAGTTGAATCGATGTTGAAGGAGTTAAAAAGCGTTTGAACTTTGCTATAACAATCATTCTACATTTCTTTTGTTATCGCGAATATTGAATTAAGTTGAACCCGTTTGCCGCTCTCTTTCAACATTAGGGAACTTAAGCAACGACAACGGCGACGGCAACGAAAACGTCAGAAATGTGCATATTTAGTAGGCAAAAACAATAGCTTTGCACGCCCTGCACGTGCGTTTTTCACTTTTGACCATTTCTTTGCCGTCGTCAGCAAAACAACAACGTGAAATAGTCAAATTTTAGGTTTTTAGGACAACGTCAGCACTTGACGCTAAAGTTTTATTTTCTCCCCTAAATTAAGCGCCGTTCCGACCAATGTCATTTTTGAGGGACTACCACACCCTTGTCATATAAGAAGGGTTGACATGTTTACAAAGTGATTACAATGACGCGAATTTATATTTTGAGATGACTTTCTCGGTGCCGTCGCCGTCGTCGTTGCTTAAGTTCCTTCTTGTTGAGCATGCGCGTGCGCACTAATCAATGTCTCAATGACGTATCTATGTAACAACTGTTGCTACAGCCTGGGACTGAATACCAGGCCTCTCGTGATGATGTTGGTGATCTGTTGAAATCGTTTGCCCACCCAAGCAGTCAACATTATTGAACTGAAAAAATCGAGCGGATGTTGAAGCGGTTTGCCCGGGACCTTCACCTCCCCAATATCCTATACACCTTATTCCAAAATGGCCGCCATTTAAATATTCTTTTGTTTTTATTCAAATTAGCCCTTGATGCCTCGTTCTTAAGCTTAAAATTCAAAAGAATATTTTCTCTTGAACGAGGCAACAAGGGCCAATTTGTATGCACATAAATCAGCGGCCATTTTGGAATAAGGTGCATACCCCAGCAAGAAGGGAGCAGGTATGTCGCAGTCATAAGAAGTCTCAGAGCCCTGATTCAATTGACCTTCTGAGCGCTAGCGTCCAAGTGTAGTATCACGTGACTTTTTATGTAAACAAACCCCGAAAGTTCGGACATTCGAGCAGATCGGACATATAACACATAGTGAGATGTTGTGGCGAGCAGATATGAAATGTTAGTTTCTTTTTGCGTTGGACTTGGAAATGATGGAACAAAGACACTAGTCACTTCGATGGTTAGGATTTGGTGTGGGACGCGATAGTTTTACACTCCTACTTCGACAGGATTTACGGTGGTGAGTCAGGTTTTGTCCATCTTCGATCCCTAGGCGGACAGAAGCGAACTGTATACTTTGCATTACGTTATCACAAATACCTCCAGGTATTAACATTGTCATATATTTCTTCAATTTGAGGTCAGTAATAAAACAGAATGAATGTGATTTGAGTGTGTGTAAACCGAAAACTTGGAAATGGAAAAATTCGAAAACGCTGAATAAGTCTAGCAAACTTCAGCAAGCAGTCCTGTCTGCGACAGTTCCAGTTTCAACATGTTTAAGTAGATGCCTATTAAAGAAGGACTTCCACACAATGAATATCGGAGAACTTAAAAAATATTTGCAGAAGCGTGGAGTTTCAGTGAGCGTGTTTTGAAGTCTTCGCAGGCGGGCACTGCCTATATAGAATAGGATAGGATAGGATAGGATAACTTTATTTAGACTCGGTAAACTCATCAGAATTATTGCAAATTATACAACGACTAGAGCTACATTATTTTAAAATTACTCTAAATAACCAAAAAATATAACTATAATATTAAATGACAAAATAAAACCTGCTTTACATGAGTGCCGTGTGTAAAAATTGTAGATTTAACTTGAAGAAACGCTCACAGCCAGCCCGAAACGCTCTAAGGGAATCAGCTTGCCGCAAATGGATTGGTAAACTATTCCAGAGAACTGCTCCAAAATAGCTGAATGTATTTTTCTTATAGTTTGTGTGTGGCTGTGGGATAGCTAGTTTGCCCTCTATGTTCCTTAAGGAGAAATTGGAGACGCTACTACGGTCAACATACATATTCTAATAGTGAAAATTATATGCTCTGGGGCCAATCTGGGGTTATCGGTCACAACAAAAGAAAATAATTTTCCAAAGGAAAAGGAGAAGGGATCCTCGTACTTATCTCAGTGGACAATTTAATCAATTCGTTTTCACACAATTTAAGCAATTCATTTTCTTCTGGTCATAAATACTGCATTGATACTGCGGACCCGCGATTCTCTTTCGTTGACATACAAACGCTTTTCCAGCTGGTTCCATGGTTAACAAAATTAATTCAATCAATGAAAGGTATAAACGATTGTAAATAATATATATCTGTGACGTTTGTGCATACTGATACATCAAAACATAACTATAATCCTACACCTAATTTTCTAATGGCTTATATTTGTAGTTCAAAAAATTGTAACGGTAAATCATGTAACTCTCTGAAAAGATCACGCCGTACCTGACGAAATATTGGCGGAAAAACAAGAAATTTATATTCTCACAGCTGTACAGCCAGCCTTGCATCATCATCATCATCATTATCATTATATAATTATTATTATTACTGTTATTGTTATTATTATTATTTCAGTCAGATTGAGTATTATGTGAAATAGAATACCACATATCTCTTTTCCTTTGTGCAAAATGTATTGGCTCTTTAACGTCCCACTCAATTAATTAGGAAACTAATTACCAAATTTCGATGAGAGCTTCAACGTCTACGCCACTAACGTTTCTTTTTTAAATTTTGCGTGTTACAATTCGCTGTCTAGCGCGGTGAGGTTACCCGTAAGCGCTTTATCAACGACTTGGCATCGCCCTAGGTTTTGTGTCGCACTTCGTTTTCTTTAATTCTTTCTTTCTTACTTCGTTTATTATTGATTAGTTTTTTTGTTTTCCAGTTATGAGATTTTGATTAATTAACTTCAATGCATTATTTGATGAACTATCTTTTCATCTCACAGAGGCTTGCAGGATACTGGAATTTATTCCAGCAATTCATGGTCAAGCTCTGATGAATCATGTAATCAAAAATATAAGCCTTGACGGAAAGGACACCTGCTGTATTGCATGTTACCTTGACGACGACTGTCTCTCTTTCAACTTTGGAAATTCCGTCTGCCAACTAAGTGATTCAGACCACAAACAACATCCTGATGACCTAAAAGCGAGTGACGTGTTTATTTATGTAGGAACAGAGGTAATTTAACCGTTAATAGAGGGTCTACAAATGGTTTTTCGGGATTTGGTGAAAAAAGTATTATCTTTAGGAACGCTACCCGGGATACGGGAGGTTTAAATATGGGATTAGGTAGATAGCGCTGTTATTATAAGAATCGAGATCCTGGAAATTTCGGTGACATGATATGAAAAATACCCCTGAAGCTGTCTCAGTCTTTACAACTGCCTAAAACTATCACATAATATCAGTGCAAACCATTCACGTTTTGCGAGCTCCATCAGGGCTATTGTCCACGTTGGATGATCTGTGGTTTCTCCTCATCAAACTACATCGTGTATATGTTCTTGATGTTTCTAGACTGTTCGTAGCCCCAACAGTAACTATATAAGATCTAAGATCCACTCTAAAATTTAAATATTTTTTCGCACCGTGATGGAGACTACAAAAACAGGCACACATATGCATGCGGTACGTTTTACTTTTTAAAAGTAATCGGGCAAAGTGCAGAAAGTTACTTTGCAAACAGGGCGAAACAAGAAAGAAAGAGCAAGACAAAAAGTTATAACGAAAGGACACTTAACAGCAGCAAATAAGCACATCAGGCTTATTTCAAGCAAGGTGTACGGCAACCAGGGTGAGGAAGGTGATGATACGATAAAACCATGCAATAAATGCCTTCGTTTTGGTTCTGTCTTTGAGGTAAAGGAATCCAGAAAATGTGACAGGGATGTTAATGAGTTGATAAAGACCGTCGGGATCACGGATCCAAATTGGGACCGGGAATTTTGGTGGGGATGGCCGGCCGAAGAACCTATTGGGGACCTCGGCTCACAATAGCCCTAGTGCGTTTGTTTTAGCTAAACAAACTATGAACAGTGTTAACAGGAGAGAGTGCAGTGTAAGGTGAAGTACTAGATTTCTATCCCATATGAACCATGTGAGCGTTAGCCCTACTGATGGAACTGGGCCCACACAAGGACAGAGAAAAACTCTAACCAGGGTAGGAATTGAACCCACGACCTTCGGGTTAGATCTCCGCATCTCTACCGACTGAGCTACAAGGTCAGACGAGAGCAGGCCGTGGGAACTGAAGATGTTAAAGTCACGGCAATTAACACGTACAAGTACAAAGAAAGGTTCGTTTATACAAACTTTGGCCGTGTAGCACTTATGTTTTAAACAGAGTTAACAGGAAAAATCTACCACTTCACCTTACACTACACTCTCTCCTGTTAACTCTGTTTAAAATATAAATGCTACACGGCCAACGTTTGTATAAACGAACCTTTCTTTGTACTTAAACTATGAACAGTGTTGTGTGATTTTGTTTCATTCACTTTTGCCAACAAAACACTTCATAGTTATGTCATGGGAAAGTTAAGTTCTCACGGCTTATCAATAGTTCTTTCAGGTGATTCCCTAGCTAGTATTGTAAGTTCCATAGTCAGTTGTGATAGGCGTTTTCACTGCTCCTTGTGTAGTTTGTACAGGTAAACAAATGATATCGAGCGCAATTTGGAATAAATAATTAGCAGGCGTACATTGATTTAAAAGGCCGACAAAAGTGGACGAGCCTTTGCATTCGAGATTGTGTTAAGCCAACGCTTGCTCATCACGAATCTTGGATTCAATTTTGTGCTATACGAGGCTCGCATTTGCTTGGCTTTCTCATTAACCAATCAGACGTGTTGGTTTGTTACCTCTTTTTGCTCAGTTAGAACGACCTCATTTCCTCACTGTGTTACCTAAAAACTGCCGGCGTTCTTTTAGTTAATCACAATGGAGAAAGAACTATATTAAGCATAACCCTATTTTGCCTGTAACGAAAGGACTTTGATTACTTAATTTTCTGAGAAAAAGGGAAAACACTACCTACCTGGCAAGGCTAAACTGCAGAATACCAGGCCACTTATTTGCATATGAATACCGTGAATGGTTATATGTCTCGCCGGCATCACATCAGCGACATTCATGATACAAATAATGTACTTTTACATTCCACAGAATGACTGCTATGGAAATTTGTGTTCTCCGCACGGAAAGTGTGCGATCAACGCAGCAGATAATACCCACTACTGCAAATGCAAAACGGGATATACTGGAAAACATTGTGAAGATCTTGGTAGGTAGAACGTATCCATTATTTTACGTGGGGATGAGATTTTTGGCAGTTTTAATGGAAAAATTTCCGCAGCCGTTGTTCAGGCATCTTTTGGTGAAGATCATTTTTTTACTTCATACATGCTGAGATTTACACATGGAAAACGCCCGGGTAATATTCGTACGAAATACGCAACCAACCAATCAGAAAAGCAAATGACAGAGAGAATACATCGTTCGTCCAATGAAACACGAACAATAGTACCTCACAGTGAGGGGGGGCAACATGCACGCGGATTTCTAAAAACAAAACAGAAGAAGAACTGCCAAGGTTTTTCTCTACTTGAAAGAACATTATATCACTTCAGAGATGAGCAAGAAAACAATACACGAGAGCAAAGACTGACGAAGACGTAAGCCTGCTAAAAATCTTTCTGCGAAGGAAGGAAGAGCCCAGGAACGCTCAAGAAATATTCAACTTAATAAATTGCTGAGCGAGTTCGTGAATGGTACGTTTGCTGAGAGCAAAAACTTTGTTTGTATAAAACAAAGACTGTGTTTGTATTTTATACAAACTATTTTATAAGAACTACTCCATTTTTATTTACGTTACATTTTTAAATGAGATTTTGGCATTAGTTATTTTTAAAACCGAAGTTGTTTAATTTTCTTTGCAAGTTTTCATGCGTCATAATAACCCTTTGCACGGTTAGTTTTTTCCATTTGCATTATAATATAATCTAGCATGTATGTGAGGCAATTTATGTGAGGATATTTTGTAGTTTTAACCTATTAACTCCATTAATGTTAACACTGATGGACAAGACATTACGAATTGTAAAAACCCTAAATTACTTGGAGTCACAATAGACAGTGATCTTATGTTTAGGTCACAATATACAAGATATCTTTATAAATACAAGTACGAAGATTGGAGTCCTGTCAAGTTTAAGTTTAAAGATTTCTACAAAAACTAAACTTCATTTGCGTAAATTTGCAATTTTACCCAATTTGATGTACTGTCGTGTAGTTTGGAACTTCTGTACAAAATCAGACCGAAGAAAACTAGAGAGGATTCAAGAGCGTGCTCTCCGCATTGTATTCAGGGAAACATTCTTCAAGATATAGCTATAATGTTGTATATAAGTGAAATACAAACTATTGCCTAGTTATGTAGAGGACATCTTTGAAGAAAGTGAAACCATGATATCAGCTTCATAATGTAAATGACTTTAAGGTACCAAGATTACAATCTTTGAGATATGGAAAGCACTCTTTACGATGCCAGGGACCATATTTGTGGTCCAAATTATCTCGTGCTGAGAAAATGAATATAGTGATAACTTCAACCTTTTTATCAGAAATATAACACAAAGAGACTTCAAACGTTCTGGAGGACAGTTGTGAAAATTGTCATTTATGTTAATTTTGATTTTTAATCTTATAGGATATAGGTTTTAATAAATATTCATAGGCTATTAACTTAAGGAGTTATTTAATATGTATATATTTATTAGCTTTAAGTACTTTATCGCAGTGTTTCCAATTAGCTGCCAAGCTAAATACTTAACGGGAACCTCCAATCTTATTACAGAATAAGTTTAAACCGAAGAAAATTGTGTTTACAAACAAATTTGTTCGAAATTTTGTTTTAAAAAAGTGTTTATATCAGGAAAAGTGAATGTTAAAATCGCTTATTTTCACTTTCAAATTTTGCGGGCGCGGCCATCTTGAATAGCTGTGACGTGTTGCGGTTGCTCTATTGTTCTGACACAAGAGCTTTTGTCTAATAACAATAGGGCAACCGTTACACGACACAATTATTCAAGATGGCGGCGCCGGCAAAATTTGAGAACAAAAATAGGCGATTCTAAGACCTATTTCTTTTGGATACAAACGCTGTCTTCGAAAATATTTTAGATTGACTTGACTGTAACAGTTCCTGTGATTTAAAGTTTTTTTTTTTTTTTTTGTTGAAGTATAGGTTCCCTTTAAGACACTAGAATTAAGGTTTTGTTGTTGTTGTTGTTGTTGTTGTTGCGGATTTGGCGATGTTCCAATCCTTGAAATGCATCTGTCGATAAGAAAAATCTCGGTATGTATGTTTACACCGTGGAAAGTGCTTGAACGAGTTGCTATGGGTAGAACATCGTTATTCCGATTAGGCCTTGCTAATTAGGTATTGTTGCGTTCGCTTTGTTCTTTTGTTTTATGGACATAAATTATTTCGGTATCCGGTATATGAAAGACCAGCCGTTGCTATGTATCAAAAAACTCACTCGTTCGTTTTTTTGATGCTTCGCAACTCGTAAATAAAAATCGTTCTTACGCACTTTCCATGGCATAATTACTATATAAGAACGTCGAGGCTGATTAACCAAAATTTTACCAAAATTTTATGAATATACTAAAAACATACCTCAGGCTGGGCGTTAGTTATTTCCTTCATTTATTTTTTAAAATGAGTTTTTTAACAAATGGCCGACGTGTTGAAGCAAGTCGCACAAGCATGTATAAGGGCCCGCAAGCTCTAGGCTGACAAAATTTGTTTGGCTCAACCAAAACTGGGCCCGTACGCACTACGCTAACAAAATTTGTTGAGCTTAACCAAAAATCTCAACAAAACTGAGTTGTCTCCGCCAAATTTGCAATTTGGCCGCACTTAAAAGCTTTTTCTTTAGATCAGTTGTAAAATATGTATAGTTTTCACGCCTGACAAAAATTTGTCCTGCTCCGAAGCAGGGCTACGGCAGGCGCCTTTCAAGTTTGGTAAGGCTTGACAAAATTTGGTGGGAAAAATCACTGTGCGCACTTGTATATTTATGACGGAAATTATGACAGATTTTTCTCAAAATAAACAAACATTTGCCCAGTGACTACGGGCCCTTGTAAGATATAACATGCAAACCACATCACAATCACAGCAATGCATTTTGATCGATATGTTTCCTAATTTATTTGAAATACTTTCCCATGCAACTTTCCGAACATTTGAAGAATGTTTTCAGGCTCTAACTGATCGCAGCGGTCGGAACTCCTAAGATTAAAGATATATAAAGATTGGCTACATGCACAATAGGTGAGTCTCACTAGAGAGGATCCAAATTTTACAATACTCTCAAGATTTTACTGCGACTGCAAGATTCATGGCAATATTTTTATCTTCGCCTAAATATTTATAATTTACGTTTAGATAGGCATCACCATTAGACACTACGAACAATTAGGCACCATACGACTTCAATCATACTAACATACATAACATTTAAAAAAAAAATAAATTAAAAAAAATAAATTACTACTAACATACCATCGGTCACTCAAAAATTACAAAATACTGTGTTGTAAAACAATTACTTTTTTTTCAGCTACAAAAATGCTTCCTCCAGCTAGACTAAGTGATTTTAGAGTTTACAAAATGTGTTAGGTGTTGTCATAATTGTTTAGACAAGATAAGCTTTATTTCATGTACTCACAAAGAAATCTAGCATCTTAAGAATCGCAATTCTCTTTATAGATGGCACAGGGTGCTCCGAATAAGCATAAGGGCTAATGAAAAAAGGACAGGCTTATTTTTTGGAAGAATGGAAACTGAATTTCCTAATAGTTAATGATTAAAACGAAAAGTAATTAGCGTGCTCCTATTAATTTCGTCTCCTGATCCTCACACATGCATCACTTTGATGCTACTCTGGTCTCGAGAATTATAAAGGCACCTTGAAAGGTACTGCAATTTAAAGGACGAACGTTTCGACACTCCTGGCTGGTTCCTATCAGTATCAGGGGTGATCCAAACCTATCACAAGACAGTCCTTTTATATAAAACGAAAGAGTGAAGTGATCCTTGCGCTTATCTGGACAATTGAAGCAATTGTTGCGTATGGACACCTGAGAAATTCATGTGGCTTCAACGGGATTCATACCCATGAATCTGTGATACCGGTGCAATGCTCTAACAACTGAGCTATAAAGCCACACAGATGCAAGCATGCAGGTCAATTTATTGGGCTCATGTGCTCCTGTGAAGGACTCAATAAATAAATATAAAAATGTATATTTGAAGTGCGAGTTATAAACGAAAGAGTGAAGCGATCTATACATTTCTTTCAGTCTTTTTATATGATTACCAATTTCCCAGAAAGGGAATAATAGCTATAATATAGTTAATGGCGTCCTTTCCTCTCAGTAGTATTGAAGTAGGTGTCAGATAAAAGGCCGAATGGGGGTAATCATTCAAGAACCTTCCCACGCAAATATGTGGTGTTTTTTTGGCAACGAAACCTTGATCCAATGTTATGATATTTTTCCTTGTCTAGTCACTGGCTGCTCCAAAGTTTCAAAAGTTAGAGGAATCTATGATATTCCACTGCACGACAGCTTAGGGCATCTTCCCGTTTACTGCGATCAGACAAGCGATGGAGGAGGTACTCGATTTCTTTTACTCTCGTTTCCGATGGTTAAAATACGGCTCAACCATGAAGCGATAGGCCTAATTGTCCCCAGTCTTCCGTCCATTGACCCAAGGAGAAGATACTTGAAATTTTAGCAGAATTAGACAAATAGTTTGTTTTTGTGTCTCCTCTCAGAACTAGACCCCTGTCAGCGAATGCCTAACTTGGTCGTCGGACAAATAATTACAGCTGGTTCTCAAGTGCATAAAATCCGGCGAAATTTCAATGGGGGGATTGCAAAGTGTGAGGAGATTTAGCAACGAAAAAATTCAATGTTAGTTAAATGGAAAATCTTTTGTAAACATTTTTTGTTTTTTGTTTTGATTCGATTCCCAGACTCGGCGTCATCAGTGTGGGTTGAGTGAGTTGGCTCTCTACCCTGCACCGAGAGGTTTTTCTCCGAGTACTTTGGTTTTAATTCCCCTCTCCTCAAAAACCAACATTTGAATTCATTTGCGTTAATTGTTAATTTCAGTTCACAGTGTCCCCAATTAGTGCTCAATCGCTAGAACGACTAGACACTTAAATAAAGTTCCTTTTATTTCCTCTTTCCTTTTCTTTTCCATTGAGTGATATGGCTGACTTTTAAAATTGATAATTTCAGGTTGGATGATGGTATTTAAGGTTGTTGCAAACGCAACGCCTTTGTACGTTGCGGAGATGTGGAAATCACCAGACACACATTCTGAGAATGTGACTTCCGCCCTGGATACATCTTCAACATTTCCTGGACACTATAAAAACCGTCTGGTACTTTCTCAAAACTGGAACACGTTTAATCCTAAGCAGGTGCTGAGGAGAAAATTTAAGATATCACACAGCTTTTTTACGACATCTAGCTCGTTTTCTTGTATCGGTATTTTAAGTAAGCCGCGCCACTCTCGGGTGCACTGTTGAGAAATCATAGCATCGGAAACTTCAGTTGGCGGAGTTGAATGGCTTTTGATTATAATTGGATCATTTCCTTTTTTCTTTGTATGTTGTGATTGGGCGCTAAAGTGATTACCTTTGGTGTTGGTTCCACGCTAGCCAATTGAAAAGCCCCAACAGCTTTTACTCACTGGGTGTTCTCGCTATCAATTTGCAGGTTCGTGTTGCACTCTACAAAGATAGTCAAGAAGTGCATTCTCTCAAATTCAATGCCGTTAATGATAATGTTGCATGGTTTACCAAGGAAAATCTCAATTTCACCACGTGGAATGACCTCAAAAGTATTTCAAGTCTGCAGCACTTTGCTCTGCAACCAATCGTTGGGAGTGCTACTCGCTCTTTTGAAATATCCGAAAAGTACGCTGGCTGTGGAAACGATGTAGGCTGGTTAATGATCAGCACTGATACTAGCCCCTGTCTTTTTGAGAAACAGAAGCCCCTGAGTATTCTTTACAGCAGGAAAGAGTCTTCCTCTAAGTATGACTCAATGGGTGAGTCTGACAAATCCCAATTTTCCAAATAAATGATTCTGGATCAACTCGTGTTTTTTCCTTGGGAACACTTAGCAAGAGGGGCTGAAGACACTCCAGCGAGACTGCACTTCCTCGAAAAACGATCAATAGAAGAAACTAAAAATACAGGGAAAACGGAAGTCGGTGGCCGCATCCCCATTTAAGCGTAAACGATTTTGTGTTCACTGACCAGTAGTCTGCCCTATAAGAATCTTTGTGGATATCACCACAGATATCGCCGCCACATGGAAAGTATTTTTCTTCTTCTAATGTTTTCATATGCTGGATTTGTCTCCGTCTACACGTTGACTTACAAGTATAACTGAACATAAAAATACCCAGAACGATGTTCACACTTGTTTCGTAAGTATACCCAAGCACAATGAGCTCCTGAATTGGAGAAGGTTTGGACCTAAATCGCTCGACTTTCCGAACGCGACTCGATCAAATGTATATGCACTAGAAAATAGTCACGATTCCTTTTTTCTGACGTGTTTATGCTTCTTATGTTTTAAAGAGCTAATATAATCATAAAATCACTTCCTTTTTTTCTTCAGATTTTAAAAGAGTGATTGCTTAACACTTGACTACCAAAATTGTGACCTTTGATTTTTATGCAAAGGATGTTTACTTTGAGTGTAAGTTTTGGATTTCACAGTCCGCCTTTACCCACGTTCGAAACTGACCGATTGGACCTCAGAGAGTTGGATTCATGCAGGGAAATTGACGTCATTTACTCACGAGCTTAAAATTTAAACGTTTAAACGCAGCTTATTATATATGCGAAACGCGAGTTAAAAGTCTCAAAGCGCGAAACTCCCGTGCTGCATATTAATTCATTCGCGTACACACGCATTGCATTCTTAAACTATTGAGTCTTTGACGTCATTTTCTCCTCTATCCGGCTCTCTTAAGATTTTAAAGTTAGTAATGGCGGACCATTAAATAGGAAAATTCCAACTAAAATAAACAAGCATCTTTTTAAAAGCAAGGCTTAAAACTTGCGTCACTTAGTGTTTAGTTAGTTTTGAAATCCAAAGAAAAATGGAATTGATTTTTTGTTCATTATGATAGAAGCACTTGTCATAAGTCAAATGGGGTAAAGAATTCCTGATGATTGTTTTCCAAAGTACTTATAGAACTCTGGATTCAACTGCGCTAGTGTATTTCGCTTCCCTTCGTTATAAGTACATCCTTTATCGAGTAACAATGCAACTGTTATCTATTTTCTTTTCACAGACATGGACCTAGCTGATGTTTTTGCCGTGTTCATCCGCTGACGTCGTTTCTTTTCATAATGATGATCAATCGGGTTGTGATTATTTAACCCTTTCACTGCCATAAACGCCGATTAATATTGATACTTATAGATTTTACTCTGTCGAACGCCAGGCGATGTCCCCATTAAGCTAATAAATGCATTTTGATACCGATACACCGCGAAATTTTACTGATATATTTAATTTTTAGTATCATGAATATCCAGGGAAAGACTGTAAAATCAGTGCATGAGGGCCTTAAAATTCTTCAGCCTTGCATACGGCGTCAGATGAACACCTTGCCCTTCTTCTACCACATGACTGGCCAGTTTTCCCCGTCTCTTCCGTCAGGCATGCTTGTGGTCCGCATGAAACTGTTCGGTTTAAAATTAAAGACACCAATGAAGTCTTCTTTCTTTGAAAATCGTTTGGAAAACAAAAGTAAAAAGTTAATTTATGTTGATTTGACTAGGAGACTACAGGGATACTAAATTCTAGTCAAAACCAAGCTATACTTCTTGCTCCCCGAAGTCTCCTGTCGCTTTGTGCTTAGAGCATCGAGATGCATCTTGGGAGACCAGGAACTGAATTTCAAGCCCACGCGAAGGCAAGGGCGAGAAGTGAAGGAAAAAAGTGGCTGGGTGTAAGAGAAAGAGGAGAACCCGGCTCTCATTTATCTGGCATCATTTTCGCAAATTCCGAAAGCGAAAAATCTCCTGAGCAATTAGTTAACGGGGAATGGTCCTCCAGAGAAGCTTGGTTACGTCAATATACTCTCGCACACGAGACAGTAACAGCTTTATTTAGGAAAGGCGTTTGTACTCAACCAGGCCCTTAGGAAGAAGTCCGTATATACGAATCTGTGGACATTACACCGGTGGAAGAAAAGAGGAACGCAAGAAATTTCAAAATACCAGGTTTATCGCGAGCGAAACAATAAGAAAGAAAGAAAGAAAAAAAAAGAGAGAAAGAGCACTACAGCCAGAATGTCAGCAAGAGGCGCCAACGCGCCCATTTTGTTAATTGTTTGGCTTAGATTGACCTCGTTTCCAGAAAGGCGAGGTTGCTTCTCTGTTTTTTCTTTTAAGAAATCTTTGGCCTTCTTAAAAACATTTCTATTTCTCTGTAAAAATCTATTTCATTTACGCAATTGCGCACAAGTAAACCCTCAGCGAGCGAATGGGAAAGGAAAAGAGCCATTTTAGAGTCAACTGTCAATAGCCAGTGAATTGGAATCACGCTAAAATTAGAAACCATAAAAAACGTTGAAGGTCATAAAAGGGTTTTACTGATGTACTTTATTCCACTTTATCTCTGAAAATGAGATTATTCACATTTTGATGTATTTCATTGAAACACGCCAGCCTGGGTTGGAAAAAGAATCGGCAAAATACAGCAATGCAACCAAGAAAAGACGAACTTCAAACAAGATCCGCTCCAACACTAAATTACCTTTTTTATGCTTTAAGCAAACTTCTGAAAACACAAGCTTGTCAGATGTACCCCTAATTTTACGAGAGCTCGTTGCAATTACGTGTTTATAACATAAGGGTAAACCAAATATGCATGCACTTTATAACGCACCCGTAAAAATAACAAACGGTTTAGTGCCCAATGAAAGTATTTGTGGAGTAACTTCTTCAACTAAGTATGAGCTATTACTGATATTCTGTTTTGTCGCTGTCGTTCTCTTTCTCTCTCCTTTCGTTTCTGTTCTAGTCATAGGTCCTCCAAGCATCATGCAACCTTATCACAGCTTCTAAAGATACGCCAAAAAATTGCAATACAGGGAAAAAAACAGTTGAACAACCTATCTGCAGTTATCACATTCATTGATTTCAAAAAGGCTTTTGACTCTATTCATAAAGCAACGAAGATTCGAATACTGGAGGCCTATGGAGCTCCTCTTTGATGGTGTTGATCCTCATAACGTTTGATTTACCCCTGTTGATCTTCAGTCCTATTTTTTTATACTGCTGCCAGTTCAGTGTTCTTGCTTTGCATCTGTTCATGGTTACGTGAAAGAAGGGCCAGATCATCGGCAAAGTCTAAGTCGTGCAGCAGTGACCAAAGGTCCACTAAATTCCATTCTTTGCTTCTTCAGTGGAGGTCCTCAACATATCCAGTCTATAACAACGAGAAACATGAAAGGTGATAGGTCTCAAATAGTCTGTAGAGAGCTTCAGTTGAGGTGCCGATGTCTACCTTTAGGGCTTCTGCAGGAACCTCGTCCTGTCCAGCTCCCCTAACATTCTTCAAAGACTGGATTGCCTTTCTTATCCCCAGTCTTGTTGGTTTACCACAATTAATGGGCAGCTCTATCTCTGCTGGTGGCATTTCTTCTGGTTAAAATTGACTACCAAAAAAGGAGGGAAGCGACAATACAAACGAGCGGCTACCCATAAAGTTTTCCGCTGACAGCACAGGCTGCAGTCACAATGCACTTTTGTCAAACGGGGTTGATCAGGCACAGAAACTACTCTCGCTAACAGAGCCCGAAATGTAAGAAAGTAGGTCTACTGCTTAATCCGAAAAAGACAGAGGTTATTTAAGTATAACTCGACTGACGGTTCTCCACTCAAAACTATGGAAGGATAACACCTGAGAGAAGTTAGAGATTTTAAGTACTTAGGGTCGCTCATTGCCTCAAGTGAGAATTATGTAAAAACAAGAAAGGGCAAGGCCTGGAAGGTGCTGAACGACACGAAGAAGATCTGAAGTTTTAATATGTCCATCATTCTTTAACGCCACTGTTGAATCCAACTCATTCCTTCTCTGGTTGTTGTTGCTTTGTCGTCGCTGAGCCTGGATAAAAGGGCCTCCAGCACTTTTATTTTTGCAATTTCCATTGAATTTTCTTTTTCTTCTTCCCACTTCCGTTTTGAAGGAGTTCTTTTTCTCGTTCACTGGTGCAACATGGTCAAACGTGTTCGTTCACTTCAGGCTCGCTCACTGCGGCAGCGTCAATTATATGGAGTACTTTGTGTTATAATATACTACTAGACGCTCCATGAGCGTAAACTGAGTTGACTGTGGTACGTGTTACACAAAAACAGAAGACACTGAGCTTTGGTACGTCTAGACACGTGCTGCTGCAGATCATTTTTCTCAGTCTAGGTTCCAGACCCCTAATGTTTACGATATATATATAGTTTTCAAAAATTGTAACGGTCACTTTTGAAAATGTGTGTTGACTAGCATACGAAACGTCAAGTTTTATAAAAATGCGTTGGAATACAATGTTTATCACCGCTGTTTGTGTTATTTTCTTAAACAAGACACTGAGTTGGGTGGTATTGAACTGCAGCGTTCCAGTAATTTTTTTAAAGTGGGGGAGAGAAGGGGGGGGGGTAGGGGGGTGATGTAGACCGTTTGTGGGGTCACCCACACGTCATGCCAGCAATGGCCCTTTGGCTCACACGTTCACACATTGAATTATTTTGTAATGTCGAGTCCCGTTTTGAGGTCTTTTACTTTTGAAAGCTTTGGTATTAAATTCAGTTCAAAGAGGCAAAACACGCTCTTGAGTGAAACTCACTCGTTTCTTCTTTAAAGGGGCTATGTCACTCAAAATGTTATAATCCATGATTGGGGTGCGGGGGTGGCTCAGTGATGAGAGCACTTGATTTGATTTGCGTTAATTGTTAATTTCAGTTTACAGTATCCCCAGTTAGCGCTAGAACGACTTGACACTTGATATGTTGCTTTCCTTTCCTTTTTTCCGAAAATGCCCCCAAAAAAAAGGATGAAACATTGTAAGAACCACTTAAAACTGTTGAACGACACAAAAAAAAAATACTGCAAAAGGAAAGAGAAGCATGGATGGACATAAATGTACAAGATTGAAACGGATTGCATTTGGGTAATCCGACTTGAAAAAAGTCGGCCCGACGTTTTTCAAATTATGACAAATCGCCTGGATAAAGGTCGTTTCTTTCTCAGAATCATTTCGTTTCTGACGTAACGATAATTTTATCTGTAAAGGAATTCCACATTACCATTTTCGAATTTTAAACTCGTGATTAAGTAAAGATTTTCCCGAAACAACCTAAAATAACGTGACATAGCCCCTTTAACTAAAATAGTCCGCAAAAAAACCTAACTGCAAATTGCTTTGATGGACGTTTTCTGCATGTTATGCATGTCTTAGATTTGCACTAAGCAAACGTTTATGCCACACACTAAGGAAGGACTGAACATGTTGGTTTCGCTTCATAATTTCTCTTCTTTTCAGTCTCTTCTGATGACAGGTCAATTTTTTTTTTTGGTTTACGTTTGCAACAAATGGTTTTGCAAATCCGGGAGTTACGGTGCAGCCGTTTTATTTCGCGGGGTTTAATTTTTGCGGCTTTTGTAGATAGTATTGATCCGCTAAAATAAGTTCCGGCAGAAAAAAACACCAGCAAAATTTAAAACCGTAAAAAACTATAACTATAATATAACTAAAAATGGCTTTTAATCCACATAGTGGGGTCAAAAAAAATCCTTTATTTTAATATTTGCATTGAGAAAAAGCAGTTGGAGGTTGCTACAAACAAAAAGCAACGATACAAGGTTAAGTCAATACTTTTCCAGTCTCTGGGGCATAAGAGACGAACTCAAAGCCGTCAATCAAAAGGTAACGTTAACTATTTTTTAAGGCCTCCAGGATGCCACATTTTCCCCACCCGTTCTCGATGATTGAGGGGCTTTTTGCCAAAGAGAGATAGAAGTTGAATATAGTTTTGCTGCTTGAAAAGAAAACCACAAATATTAGTTCCCGGCGGAAATTTCTCAACGTCAATTCGCGCCGCAAAAATTGGTTCCCGAAAACTTCAAAAAATCGCCAATCCGCAAAATAAAACTCCCGCAAACATTTTATGCTACACGGAAACAGTAAAACGCAAGCAAAACGACAGATGAAGAAAAAATAACATAGCTTTTATATGAAACTCTGAATTTCGAATTCTCAGCGAAGGATTAATGACAGTCGATCGCAAGAACACTAAAATTCCTGTGGAAGGGCAAGATAATCTGTCAGAGATTAATCACGTGCTAGGTACCACAAAGGTGCAGGTGATCACCTTGTGTCAAGGGTCTTGTTTATAATGAAGAATGTTCGTCACTTTTAAAGTTGAACAACGTACTTTTTAGGCAAGTAACTTTAGTAATATTTAACTGAATATTCTGTCGGGTCCGGAAGCCTTCTTCGTTCATTGAAAGAATTTCCTTTTCGGAAATCGAAGCGAAACGGGAAGCTATTTTGTTTCTCTTCGGCTGCTCGGAGGTGAATAGTACTTCGATAATCACCTCCGGGCTAGCCAATCAGCGCGCGCTAAAAGTCATTAATCCCTTCACTGAATCCCTTCACTGAAGAACCATTTCTTTCAATAATGAAACAAAAAATGGACAACAAGCTTTCTTTCAAATAATTCTTGACCGACAAGAAGTAGTCGAATTTCAAATTGTTTTTTACTGGGTTGCCAAACCCAGTCGGAATTTGCGTTTCATTTCTTGGTTTTTTTACTGGGTTGCTAAACCCAGTCGGAATCTGCGTTGCATTTCGTCGTTTTTACTGGATTGCCAGTATGGCAATCCCAGTCGGAAAATGGGTAATATTTGTTTGTTTTTTTATTTTTATTTAATCCGTGTCATGAAAAGTCTTGCCTGTTACTCCCCTGCTAAGTGATGTCTTTGTGCATAGAGTCGTCTCTGCGTATTTTGTTAGGTTTGAGGGGCTGGGGTAATGCGTAGATTTCTCTGGTGCAAACAAGAGAACATTTGATTAACCTGCAATGGCGTCGAAAGTCATTGTAACGCGAATGGCGATTTAGTGGATCTTTAAACAAAATATACCCTCATTGAGCCCAAGAATGGAACGTCAATTGGACGAACAAGACAGGCGCTGAAAAATAAATATCTGGAATCTTTAAAGCGACAATTTCATTTTTCGCCGTTGGATATCAAGTGAGCTTCGTTTCTAATATTTTACGAACTTGGTATTATATAAACACTAAAATCAAATGGCAATTATTTTATGGATTTAACAAACATTGAAGGAATCGAACGCCTTGAATGCATCACAGTGTTTACTCAAGTCGCATCTTAGTTGTCTGGCAATTTACATTTATCGGTATTTTGTACTCAACTCTGCAAAGGTAAGAAAAATTTGGAAATGTGACAGTGAAGAATTATTTGAATGAAAGCTTGTTGTCTGTTTTGTGCTTCATTATTTACGGTCAAGGTTCTTTCCAAAAAGGTTTGATGTGAACTGTCAGAAATTTATTTAATTGCATATGCGTTATGACACGGATTGTGTCTCTTGTTTGCACGCACGCAATTGAAATAGGAAGGGTTTTTGCCTCTAATAGCAACTATGTTGTTTGGAAAAGGATTTTTTGATATTTCCAGTGAATTTTAATATCATGTTGTGTAATTTTCGATCTTAACAAATTTGCATACCTGGGTTGAAATGTGATAGGGGAAGATTTTTCTTAGTTATCTGTAAGCAGGAAGTGTTCACGAAAATAAACACCTCTGTTGGAAGCGTGCTTGAGTTTCAACAAAATGAGCCCCAAAATCAGCAAAAAATTGTGACGCTGATGAATATTACACCAGTCAAAGTAAATCCAAAGTAACTTTTTATATTCGCGTTTTAAAAGTAATGTTGTTTTCATGTCGTAAATTTTGTTGCTGATGAGCAAAATATTTTATTCTCGATCGACCGTCCTGAAAACTTCCTTCTGCTCTTCCTAAAAAACTGTGTATCAATATTTATTTACTTTTGCATCAATATTTGTTTTGTATAAAGCAAAATAACAAAATCTGCAGTGTACATTGCTTGGTTCGCATTTGTTTGCGTTAAAATAGAATTTTCGGTCCTATGATTCTGTTATGAATTGGTATATTCAGTTAGGTCGCCCATCCAGATACTAAGGCCGCCGGACAGAGATTAACTTCAACGAACTTTTCTTTTACAAAGCTGTCAGATGCTCAGAGTGCACGCTTTAACTTGTGGTGAAAAGAAGTTGTGAGGGAACTTGAAAATGATCAACATAACAGCCCAGAAGCCAATGTTTCTCGATTCCCTGTTATTTTCTTCAATTTCTCTGGGTTCAATACTTTGCTAGTAAGCACATGTCTTCTCAGGGGGCTATTTATCTAAGACTTTTACCATGGCACTACAATTTACAATACCAAAACAAAATCGTGTACTGTTAGAGCTATTTCGTAAAGACAACTTGAATCTCCTGGAAGACAAAGCGCAGCTCAGTGGACAATATGGAATAAAGCGTTTGTTACTTCACTACCACACGTAAGCAATGCAAGTCTATTTTTTTCTAAAGATGACAGGAATTTCTTCTTTCAGCCAAATGATTAATAGGCCGGTAGCCAGGTTTTTAACCTCAGAAAAGGATTTGTTTCGTCGTATGAACGTGTGAGCCAAAGGGCCTCTGCTGGTGCGACTTCTGTGTGACCCCTTAAATAGTCTTAATGACCCCCGACTTGAAAAAAATTGCCTGGAACGCTGCAGTTTAATACCACCCAACTCAGTACCTTCGTGTCACAGGCAACCCAGTGTACGCTCATGGAGCGTCTAGTTTTATTTTTCTCCCTGTCAGTAAAAGTCTTGCCTCTCACTCCCGGGCTAAGTGGTGTGTTTGTGCATAGAGTCTTCTGTGCATATTTTGTTAGGTTTCAGGGGGCTGGGGTAATGCGTAGATTTCCCTGGTGCACAAAGGAGAACATTTGACAATTAATCTTCCAATGGCTTCGAAAGTCATTGTAACGCGCATGGCGTTTTAGTGCATCTTTAAACAAAATATACCCTTATGGAGCGCAAGAATGGAATATCAATTGCATAAATAAAAAATATCTGGAATCTTAAAAGCGACGAGTAATGGACTTCGACAACAACTATCGCCCGTCGAGCCGAAATCAAAGTGAGCTTTATTTCTAATATTTTACAAAGTGTGCTGTTATGTAGAACACTGAAAACCAAATGGAAAATTCTCTGGTAACTTATGGGTTCAACAAAGACAGAGAAGGAATCGAACACCTTAAGTGGATCTGTGATCTCTGTTCTCTGCACAGTGTTCAGGTAAAAAAAAATTGGAAATTTGACAGCCAAGAATTTTTTGAAAGAAAGATTGCCTCTAATAGCAAATATGTTGTTTGTTTCAAAAATAATTATTTCGCTGGAAAAGGTGGCCTTTATGAATTCATCATGTTTTGTAATATGCGAACTTAACTGGTTAATTTTTATAGCAATAGTAAAGCATTGTCGTATAAAAATGAGGTTAGCGTCCTTCTGTTGTGTTAACTTAATTAAATATACAATGTCTCGTGAGATTGTATTTATCGTTTGCCGTAAACTTGATTTCCACTCTCAAAAATTACCTCCA
>NW_027179722.1:77500-95000 GCF_036669935.1 Montipora foliosa | reverse complement strand
GCTGTCATGGATACTCTCAGTTCCCTCGGAGAGAAGATGGACAACAACCGCAAGAAGCTTAGAGAATAAATGGAAATTTTCAAGCAAGACTTAAAGGCCGAAGTCCAAGGATTAAGAAACACTGTGACTGAATTAGAAATGGCCGCACAAATGTCTTCGTCCAAAATCGAATTTCTCGAGAAGAGCAACAAGTCGCTGTCGCTTTCAATGGCCTTTCAAGTAAAAGAGATTGACATGCTACGAGCACGATTAAAGAAGGAAAAGGAAAAAGTTTTACATCTAGAGGAGTACCCGCGAAGAGAAAACTTAGTTTTCAGGAACGTTCCTGAACGCCCAAGGGAGAACTGCAGAGAGCTGATCTTCGACATCATGAACAAAGAAATGGGCGTAGAAACAAGTCAAATGCGTTGTCACGCTATACACAGGATGGGAAAATCCTTTCAACGTAGACCTAGACCGATCATTGTCAGATTCGTATGTAGGGAAGACAAGGAGGTTGTCTTTCGAAATAGGAATCTATTAAAAGAATCTATTCACTTCCCAGATGCATACATAACCTTGGACTACCCGAGTGAAATCCAAGATGAAAGAGCCGTGCTCATTAATTTAAGCGATGCTGAAAGCCCAAGCAAGCGGCACGCAAGCGAAGGTTATCGGAAGAACTCTCAAAATTGGAAGTGCGAACTACACGAGTAAGAACGTACCTAAAGAACTTCTAGAGTAAGCTTATCTGGACGATATTTGAGATTAGTACCTTTCTTAGATCGGACAAGGCATTTGGGACTGCTCTAGAAAACTCAACTCGAATATTAATTTTCTCAAAAAAAAAGTCACTGTCTCAGTAAACTGCTCTCTCTTCTTTCTTTTGTGAGAGAAAATTAGCATGATCAGGTCAAAATGGACCTTAGTTCTTTGTCTATTTAGTCACAATATTATTATTTTTTTTGTTTTGAGTATTAAAGTCTGACTTGTGTTGTTTATCATTTTACTTCTTTTCAAATCAAAATTATCAGTCTAAATGTTAGAGGTTTAAACGGGTCCATTAAAAGGAGGTCAATTTTCAGATGGCTACACAACCAAATTAAAAAAAGCACATTTCTATTTTTTGCAAGAAACGTAAGGTGATGAAAAAACAAAAGCTTTGTGGGAAGCAGAGTGGGGCGGAAAGATTTTCTGTAGTCATGGAACAAAACAACAGCAAAGGTGTCATGATTTTATTGAACCCAAAATATGACATCGATGTGATAAAATCATGGAAGATTAATTATTCTTGATACAAAAATAAAGGGCGCAAAATTAGTACTAATGAACCAAAACGCTCCAAATGACGTTTCTCAACAGGTGCAATTTTTTGAGAAGATTATGAAAAAGCTCTCAAATTACGCGGACGAAAGCATTATAATTGTAGGTGATTTCAATTGTCTTCTCACTGAGTTGGACAAAATGGGAGGGAAACCTGTAGAAAATAAAAAGCGTGTGAGTGACAAAACTTCCCAACTGCTCGACCTATACTCTTTGCAAGACTTTTGGCGCGAAATGAATCCTAATACTGAGAAGCAATTTAAATGGAGGGACAAAGCATATAAAGTCCAATGCAGGTTGGATTACTTTTTAGCATCCCAAGACCTTGCTAACCTCGCCAAAGAGTGCAATATTGTCCATGCACCAGGCGCTGGTCAAGCTATTTATTCAATCGGACTCTCTCAATAAAAAGGCTGGGCCGGATTTTTGGAAATTTAACTCATCGCTACTAGAGGATGAAGAGTATATTAAGGAATTTCAAGAAAACATTGAAAGCTATAGAACTAAATACTCGTATTTAGACGACAAAGGCCTAAAATGGGATCTAATGAAAATGGAAGTGCGAGGCTTTACAATCGCCCACGCCAAAAGAAAAGCTAAAAAGAGGAGGAATGAGGAAAAAAAGTTGCAAGCGCAACTGAACGAGCAGTTGGCCCAGTCTGCACGATGTGAAAATAATCCATCCCTAAGAACAAATATACAAAGTACACAAATGCGACTCAAACGAAAAACAGACCAAAAAGTAAAGGGTGCTATTTTGCGAAGAAAAGCAAGATGGGTGGAATACGGGGAGAAAAAACACTGGATATTTTCTAAATTAAACTTAGGGCGCGTTCGATTTACCCTATTCCGGAATAAGAATACGTGGAGTAATTATTAAAACGGTATGTTTGGCGCGTCTCGAAGCAGCAGGGATAATAAAAATATGCAGACGACACTACCCTTCTTCTCGGAGATCTAGATTCAGTGCAGACGTTACTTGAGAAGTTAGAAAATTCAGAGGCTCCTCAGGCTTAGAACTGAACAAATCAAAAACAGAGGCCATTTGGCTGTGCTGCTGGGCAACAGGGAAAGACACACCATTTGGGTCTCGCTAGCCAGAAAATTCTGTTTATGCTTTAGGTATTCACTTCTCCAACGATAGAAGCAAATGTGAAAGTCTAAGTTTTTTTAAGATACTAGAAGACCTGGAAAAAATCCTAAACTCCTGGAAAAGGAGGAAACTGACTTTGCTTGGGAAATCAACATTGTCAAGACACTATAGGATTGTGCAAATTAACTTACAATGCTTCCGTTTTATCATTATCTAAAAACGTTAGCAAAAGGGTCGATAAAAAAATTATATAACTGGCCTTTTTCTATTACCAAAAATACAAAGTTAATAATGTTTCAATTCAAGATAAATCACAACAGTTACATCATCTACACTAGAGACAAACTCCAAAAAGCTAACATAATATCTGATGATGTATGCCAACTATGTAAAAGAGAACAGCATACAATCCAGCATATGTTTTTAAAGTGTTCCCATATAGCTTTACTTTGGAATGAATTTTTTGACTGGTGGTCGCAAGTCATTAGTGAAAACATTCATTTACCAGACTCAACTCTTTTATGTGGACCTACAAACTCACTCAAACATCATCAACCCCTAAGTTTGGCTTTGCTGGTGGCAAAATACTTTATTTTACAAAATGTAACTTGAATGAACAAACTTTACTTTTCTCACTGTTTAAGACACAACTTCGAGAGAACATAATGACTGAAAGATACATCGCAATAAAAGAGAAAACTGACAAGCTCTTTAATGACAAATGAGCGCACATCGGTGAACTGTCATCTTCACGTCTTTTAAAACGCTCGCGCGGTGCTAAAACACCATTTCCACTAATTAAGTTTCTGGATAGTTTGGCTATATAGTTTGTAGAAGTATAACGGTCTGGAGGGACATGGAAAAACTTTAAACAAGTGAACTAACCATTTTTAAGCACGGTATCGTCACTTATCATGTTCAGAAATAATTAAGAAGGATATGTATATGTAGCATATGTAGGAAGCTTATGTATTCCCCAATTCGGATTTTAAATGGAGCTATCACCAAAGTGATCTTACTGAGATGTTCGTAACCCACAAAGACTTGATAGCCCCCCCCCCCCCCTCCCACTTTTTTCTTAGTGTGTTGGTTTCTCCTAAAGCTCTCCTCACCTCAGGTATTACGTGACTGCAGTGATGCAGTGAAACAACATTTCGGATGACATCATTTCTATAATCCTGATACAGCTAAGTATGATAAGCGACTGCAGAAAGTGTTCACCAGATCGGAGCAATTTTACAATACTCCCTCACTAAAGCACGTAATTAATGCTTCAGATACCGAGGTCCGCAGTCCCGCAGTGTGACTGAGCGTTTGAGGAAAGTGCTACCGCGGTCCGCGGTCCGTCGGTCCGTAGTTAACCGAACGGTAAATTGAAAGCTAAAATTTTACAAGAGTGCTTAGGCCTAATCACTGAAACCAGTGCCTAGGCTTAATCAGTAAACGAGTGCTATATTCTTCACATGATCTCGTAAAAAGTGTAGTTAACTGAACTGTGAAAGATAAAATCAAACGTTCATTTTTGTTTGCCATAACGACAGTGAATGATGTGACCACTGCGGGACTGCGGTAGCATATTCTAGAATCAAACCCAAGAATCTTACCAAAGCAATGAGAAGTGTGTGTTTCATATGCCAAGGTTCAACGCGGCCTTAAGAGCTGTCACAGAATTATGTGTCCGAAGTCAAAAGTTCCTTAGGCTTGGTTAATTTCAATGCAAGATATATCCCAGAACATGCGACAGTGTGGCAGAGCCATTGAGGAGATTGCTGGCTAGATGAAACAGGAAAAAAAAAAGGCCTAGATGAAGGAATATTCTGACAAAGCTCGTAATGCGGAGGAAAACAGAAATGTTGGAAAACAGTACTGATCTATCTACTTCTGTTTACGTTCCCCATTGAGCTGTAGCCTGAATCGCAGTTATAGAAAATTACATGATCAAACAATGTCATAGTACACTGAGAAATGTCATCTATTTAAGCTCGGTTGACAATATATGTGAGAAAAAAGTGAACAAACTCGAAGTTTTCGAGAATGTCAGGGAGTGTAAACAATAAGCTAATTATTAAAATTTAATTAATTGCTGCGCGATTTCGTGGAGTTTCTTTTCATAATTTTTAAACTTTGTTGACACATCGACGCGGGGTTACCGAGCCAAAGTGCGGCATTAAGTCGCTCTGGACCTGAGAGAATTCAGAGCCGATGAGAAAGTGCAGTCTAGGACCCCCGCGAGTCTCTCAAATTCCAATCCTTTCGAATATTGGAAGCGAAATCTCGCCAGCGTGTGCGGATCAGGGTGCATTTCACTGACTCCTGAAGTCCACGGACTTTGATGGACCAGGTTCATGAACTTACATGCATAGAAGCTCTTCATGGCCAATGAAACACAATCAACGAAACGATATAACGTAACAACAACAGCAACTGTTAATAATGCCAACTGGTCTACCTCCAGCCAGTTGGCTATTTACAAGTGCAGCTTAGACTTCAACCACTGACTACTAGGATCAAATTCGATGTGTGGTCTTGAATCCGGGATCTCCGGATGTTAAGCACGTACGTATTTTGAACGACCTTTTTAGCTCACTGGACGCTACGTGGATAAATTAGCGATTGATCAATTGATTGATTGATTGATTGATTGATTGATTGATTGATTGATTGATTAGTTTGCCGACTGAGTGAAAGCAAGCCTCGCCCTAACCACTGCGTCACATTGCCTTCAGGGCCCAGTTGTTCATAATCCCAGATTAAAAAATTAACCAACAAGTTTATAATCTCTACTCCCAAACGCTGTTCAATGCTCAGAATTCGGCAAAATTTTACAATAGAAGAAGTCAATCTTGAAAGACAAAAATTAGCGAAAGAAACTTTCACCAAAAAGTTGAAAACATGAAGCAAAAGTCTCTGCTAATCCTGGATTAAGTTAATTGGCTTTCGAACAACCTGGCCCAGGTATGAATTACCTCAAATGGACGACTTAAACTAGTAATAGTTATCACGGCTTCCTCCGCGCATGAAGAATGCTGGGAGCAGATTGGCACTTGGTGTTAAAAAGAAGATACTGTTATGAAACGGGACAACTTATTATTTTCCTGTCAGCTGTTCCCTTTTGGGGACCGCAACAGCGAATCATCTGTCTCATCTAACCATATCCTCAGCATCCTCTTTTTTTCACATCAACTACCTTTATGTGTCCCCTTTCACACATCCATAAATCACAACAATGAATGTTACTGTTAAGATGAAAGTAGAGGGCAAAGCTATGAATCAATGATAAACTCTTGGATGGTTTGAGGTTTATTACAGTGAAATGGTTTGAGCCATCTTTACTATTCTATGAACACAAATCCCTTTATCACAGAGCATAACTACAGGCATTTAGTATCCTTCTGTAGACCATAGACCATACTTATACAAAAATTTTTCAATCAAATAAAGTTTCATTTGCTAGAAACATATTTTTCTGACAACAAATCAATGTGTACCTTTGTTAATGGTCTCAATATAGAGATATAACCTTCATGTTAACTTAAGATAAAAAAAATTACGCAGATGACAAACCAACCCTGAGTCAAAAACTGAATTTGTGTTGATTGGCTCGAGGCAGAGATTATCTACTTTTACAAATCCACCAACTCCCGAGATTAATAATCGAGTTTCCACCGCTAAATCACTCGGAGTTCTTATCGATGAAATTCTTAACTGGAGTAACCATGTCGATAAACTGACAAAAAAAGCTTGCGTCTTGCATTGAATTAGCGTTATCAAGCGTGTGGGGCATCTCGTTCCTCAGGCGACGTTGCATTCTATTTACCTAGCTTTAGTTAATACAACAGCACTTTGATTATTGTAACCTCGTCTGGGGAAACTGTGGTATCACTTAACGTGAAAAGCTACAAAAGCTGCAGCCCAGGTTTTGACTTTTTTGAACTTTGATGCTAATGCTAGACTTCTCATCGGGTTTCAAGTGCGTACACGGAACTGCACCTCATTTACAAACCGTGAATTTGTCTAGAGTAAGGGACTGGTCAAAAAGTATAGGGAAGGGGGGGAGGGGGTGGGCCGGAGCATTTGAAAATGTGGTTGATAAAAAACACATGGCCCACCCCCTCCCTTCGGCAAAAAATGATTGACCCACCAGCAAGGTTGGAAATTACATGACCCACCCCCTAATATTAAAACATGCATTATTGGTTTCCTCTTAAAAACCCAATAAAACCTGTTCTGTGCATGACAAAATCATAAATGTCTAGCCTCTTGCCTCGCTTGATAAGGAAATTAATACATTAAATACTGTGTTTGGTGAGCGCACTTAATGGGACATTGTCACTGTCACTGTCATCGCAATTGTTGGATGCTAGTTTTGCAAGAGGTATATTGTCATCTTCATCATTCTCGGAGGAATCACTCCCAAATTCCTGCTCAACATAGTCCTCACTACTCTCTTCACTTGCTTCTGAGCTGCTGTTTGCTTCAGAGCCACTTGCATCTTTTCTAGTGGAGACACTTTGTATGGCTGCTGACAACTGACAACAGTAACAACGAGAGCGGTGATCAAGAGGGCAGTGGTGAAGGCAGAAGTGACGAGAGCAGTGACGAAGATTTTGAAGAGCAAAAGATGATAACGGTTGAACAGGCCGAGCTTATGGAACAATATGTTAACAGTGATTTATAAAATAAGCAGAAATATCAAGACAATCCTAACAAACGTATTCAAAATACCAGAAACTTTTACATGGCAGTGTACATGGCATGTATCTATTCAGACTGTTTTGTTAGTTCGTTTGTTTTTTTCCATTTTACAAACCGTAATAATATTGATACCAATTGTTATGAAAAGAAATAGGACCTCGTGTTTCTTTGTTTGCTTTGTTTCAAGAATATATGTAACAAGTTACAACATAGGAGACCACACTAAGGCATCAGAATTTTAAACAGCAATGAAATCGTACATTTTATTAAAATTGCATTTTAAAAAGGACACAACAGATTTGAGAGTATTTTTAGCAGTAATTTCAGCTGGCTGTGTTTTATATATCAAGACAGTGTGGTCAACTGTCCCGTTAGTATGAAGACTTAAATGTGTGCCCGTCTATGTTATAAAATAGGGTGACCCACCCCCTAAGGGTAGCTGAAAATTGCACAACCCACCCCTTGCACAAGGCTCAAAACCTCATGACCCACCCCCTCTCTGCTCCGGCCCACCCCCCCCCCCCCCATACTTTTTGACCAGTCCCTAAGGTCCCTCTACCTAGGGCAAAAACATTTTTAGCTACAGGGGTGCTTCCCTCTGGAACAACTTAGAGTCTCTTAACACATCGGCTCTCCAAAATAAACGGTTAGCAGTTTCACAAATGACTTTTCGGGACTTTCGAGAAATGGGCCCCAGGATTGGGACAGTTTACATTTTATTTATAGGTTCTCTAAAAAATGAAATAATGAGTATTTTAAAAAATGAAATATAAACTTTACATGGGATTATCCTTAAAAACAAGAGGAAAAAAGAGGATTTCAATTATTAATGTCGCTCATCACTTTCAGCCGTCCATTGACATACTCTTCCACACGAAGTAATTGCATGAAATTTTACTGAATCACACCTTTTGCGCAAACAGTGTTTGCTGATGAGCCTTCAAAAGCAAATCTCTAGAGACACCAATAACAATAGAGAAATGTACGACTTCTGGTGGACGAACAAAAGAAGCTAATGAGAGATCTTTTGTTTTCGTCCACCAACACGGCGGCGATGACGTCCCATGAAACCTCCTATTGCGCAATGTTTGTGGGTTCTTCAATTATCGTATACAAACACAAATGGAAAAGTAGGTATTGTTTCTTTAGTTTTACTGGCATTTACCAATGAATGAGATAAAGAAGATGACAGAAAAATCATTGAGATGAAAAAAAAAATTCATTTTAAGAAGCATTTCAAGGAATAAGAAAAATTGGATTAGATTTCATCAATTTCTGTTTTGAAGTGAAATTTCCAATGTCAGCTTACGTTTTATAACGAAGCTTTTTATTTAATGGTTGGGTTATTCCTCAAGAAATGCGCGCTTCAACTCTCTGTTAGATACTTTTTTTGGTTCATCGTGTTTGCAAACATACCGCCAAATGCCGAAAAATGGAGACCCGCAACAAAGAGCTTAAAATAATAGGAAACCATAATCTATCATCCGAACCTTACTGAGACGGGTATCATCACACTTCCTTCATTCCATTTTCCAAATAATAAATAGACACGTTCGGAAGGAATCTGTATAGTGTCATTTATTATTCATATTGTTTAAAAGCACCTAAATTTACCACCCGCGCCGATTTTCCTCCAATGATAAAAACCCTTGATTTTACAAGCTAATTTCTAAAACTTATCTGCGTAACTTTCGGTCGAGAAGAAGATTTGTTATTTCTATAGCAGGGGCCATTTTCTAATTTGCAAGCTTTACTTAAAAACATTCCAAGGCGACTTGACGAGCTAAAGACACTTACCATGATCCCTCAGGCGGTGATTGTTTTGTCTTGAAAGCTGTTTGCCAAACGTTTTCGGATCCATATAGGCCCAAAGAAACGCACGGACTACATGAATCAGTCCATAAAAGTCTGGATTAAGTTTGAGTAAAGAGATCCACCACAATTGAGGATACATTGGATTCAACTCCATTTTTGGATTTTAGTAAAGAAGCAAAATTCGTTCATAGCCGGATGATTCAAACATTCGCATTCGGATTTTTCCAAAGAAACACACCCCAGGGCTTCGGTCACTCACATGCATTAACTCCCCAATATTACCGATATTTTGCAATTGGAGAAATCGTGGCCGATGGAGCGGGTAAATTCTATCACGTAAAAATTTCAATGCCTTAGGTCATTACTTTAATTCGTAAGTGTCATAGAGGGCCTTAATTTGGTTCGAGAATTCAGTTTAGGATAATTGAAATAGGAAAATGCCGTTGAATTCCTCGTATTGAATAAACGCCAGAGGAAATAAATATAGTGAAAGGTATAAGCTCTGGGCACATTTTGAGGTTTGGGTCAAGAGAAAATATTAATTTTCTAAAGGAAAGTGAGAAGTGATCTTCGCACTTATCTCAGTGGGCAATTTAATCAATTCGTTTTCACACAATTTAAACAATTCGTTTTCTCTTGGTCATAAATATTGCATTGATATATCGGACCCTCGATTCTCTTTCGTTGACATCAGGCTGTGACACGCCTTTTCAGATGGTTCATAGACAGTAAAAGCTAATTAAACCAATCAATTGCAATGGTATAATATATATATACATATATATAACTATAATCCTATAGTTTACCTCTAGTCTTCAAATGGCTTATATTTGTATAATGGCAAATTACTTAACTCCCTGAAGCCGTCAGGCAGTGCATGAAGAAATTTGAAAAAAGCAAGAAAGTTTTGTTCTCACAGCTTTATTGCCACCCTTGCATCAATCGATGCAATTGAGTTGTCCTTGTTCTGCACAGGCAACAGCAGCTGAACCGGAAATGAGAGCAAACCCAACACCTCATCCTTTGTTCTTTGAGTTGGGACACCAACTAGTCATTTCAAGACTCTTGAATCAGTAGCAAAAGTCGAGACGTTTCGGTGTAACTGATCTGTCCTTGTAAAATCTTCTAAGAGTTGCGCACAATATATTTCCAAATTTATTTTCCCAACTAAAAGATTGCCCAAAAGATTCGGAGGCACTGATGTAGAGAAAGATAACCGCTTAGGTTTCGGATCTGTCTTTTTCGTTTTTTTTATGTTTGGACCTCAAAAAAGTCTTTTAGAGTTTAATTTACGGGAAGCAAACTTCGCTGGAAGCTCAAGGGAATTTCCTCATGCTGGTCTTCTTGAACGTGTCCATCGTGGAGTACAGATGCTTGTGAACATGATTTCGTTAAACAGTTCCGCAAATTTTGTTGCTGCGTAGCAAGATTTAAATTGTTGAGAAAAGTCATTTCCCGTGAAGTTGAAACAGTGACACTTTTAATCCGATGCCTTTATGGTCGTTATCACATGCAACCTGAAAGTACAAGAATAAGGTAAATCTCTTGGCGATACATGCATCAGTACATTAACCTTTAGTGTTGTCCTAACCTCAGGCGGCGTTTCATGAATGCACCGACCTTAATTCAAAATTGGACTGTACAAATCAACAAAAAAAGCATTGAAATCGAATCGAAATAAACTAGCCGTTCCACGACCGTACGAAATAATACTGATTCAATGCAAAACTGGCGCATACTTTTCTGTGCACATTTGCTTTCAAGTACATTACAACAATGTTTGCATGATGTCTGGTATATGAAACCTCTACGTGAATAGCCAAAGTCGTTTGAATGTCGAAAGCCTAACCGTGAATTTGCCCTCTACCTCGGGCGAATTATAGTACAAAAACACGGTTTGAGCTACTGGGGTGCTTCCATCTGGAACAACCTAGAGTCTCTTACACGTTTTCAAAATCAAGTCTAATGAAAGACAATGTTTAAATAACCACGGTTTTCATCCATACATAGTGTTGCAGTCTGTCTGCCTCTACTGATCCTCTGCAACTATTTCACGTCTTAAAGCTGAAGTCTTTATCCTCTAGGACTCCATTCGAATCAGGGTAACCTGAGAGTTTCATTCCATTTCCGTATCTGCTTTTGGACAATATCATTTCTGATGTTAATTAAGCAAACGACTGCATTATGTGTTAGGTTTGGAAAGAGGGAACACTGTCGACCAGAAGTTAAAAATGGATTTCAATTATTAATGATCGTTCATCACTTTCAGCTTTCTATTGACATACTCTTCCACACGACGTATTCGCGCATTGCGTGAAGTTTAAGTGATTAAGTGAGTGAAGCTATTAGTCTCTCCACTCGGGCTTTTCTGGACTAATTTACAGTGTTTTTCGGGGGATTTTAGCCAGACTGCTTATTACACAGTTTACAATTTATTTTAGGAATTGAAAGACGCCTCCGTCCAGATAAGGTCAGACCACAACACATTGTGCGTAAACAGTCTTTGCTGATAAACCTTCAAAAGCGAATAATGAGGAATCAAGTCTTTCTCGGCAGTATTGCGCTATGTTTGTGGGTTCTTCACTTATCGTATACAAACACAAATGGAAAAGCAGGTATTGTTTCTTTAATTTTTACTGGAATTTGCCAGATGAATGAAATGAAAAAGATGACGGAAAATTCCTTGAGATGAAAAAAAAAATCATTTTAAGAAGTATTTCAAGGAATAAGAAAAATTGGATTAGATTTTATCAATCGATAACATCGATGAGATTTTATTTTGAAGTGAGATTTCCAATATCAACTTACGTTTTATAACTAAGCTTTTTAATTAATGGTTGGGTTATTCCTCAAGAAATGCGCGCTTCCACTCTCTGTTAGGTATTTCTTTTTTGTTCATCGTGTTTGCAAAGCATACCGCCAAATGCCAAAAATTTAAGATCATCAACAAATAGCTTAAAATAATAAGAAACCATAATCTATCATCTGAACCTTAATAAGACGGGTACCATGACGCTTTCTTCATTCCATTTTCCATATAATAAATAGACACGTTCGGAAGGAATTTGTATAGTGTTATTTGTTATTCCTATTGTTTAAAAGCACCTAAATTTACCACCCGCGCCGATTTTCCTCCAATGATAAAAACGCTTGATTTTACGAGCTAATTTCTACAACTTATCTACGTAACTTTCGGTCGAGAAGAAGATTTGTTATTTCTATAGCAGGGGGAATTTTCTAATTTACAAGATTTACTTGAAAAACATTCCAAGGCGACTTGACGAGCTAAAGACACTTACCATGATCCCTCAGGCGGTGATTGTTTTGTCTTGAAAGCTGCACGAGAAGCTTCATGCGATTCTGAAATCGTGGACCCCTGCCGATGTTTTGCTATTCTACAGCAAAACATCAGCAGGAGACCGCACTTTTTGTTGAGGTAAATTGTCATCAACTTTTACCTCCGTCACCGAGAGAAGTGTGAAAAGTCAGATTCTTGGAATTCTCTTATGTCATCGAAACCTGGATATTGTCACGTTTGGTGAAGAAACACAGCGTAAAACGTCTTCTTAGCGCTGACTAAACCCCTGAACAATCCATGGCCATGAGGAGCTTAAGCCGACTCAGGAATTCTCGGCTGGACGTCTCCTAACGGTGTAGATATCCATCAACAAAGGCTAAAAACATAACACAAAAGGTGTTTCGTATTCAGAAAAGTGTTAAAGCATTCAGGATCGATCAGATTGTACTGTGAACCTACGTTAAGCAGAAAAAAGTAGTTAATTTTTTATTGAATGACCATATTTAGGGCGAGATGAATTTTGTGGGGAACACAAATCTATTTCAGTTCGTTTGCGCGCATCGACAGTGGCGGTTAGTGTTGGGACACGGAACCATTTTTCGTTCTATAGGATTTATGGATTAACTCTCTCACCCAGGGAAAAATGGTACAAGTCGCCGTCGTCTCTCGCCGACCAGCACTACTTCGACGCTCCTCGCCGCTAGTGAGCGAGAAGACCTCTGGCATCCAGGGTAAAATGTTAGCCAATTTGTCGAAGGAAAGTTTTTTCAGTTCTTTCGAAGAGAGATTTGTCGCCTTCAAGTCGGTAATTTTTTGCGGGAAAATGGTGATCACCTTCCGAAATTCGGCGGGTCTAATCTGCAGATCGCAGGTCGCAGGTCACAGGTTGCAGTCATTGTTTCACCCATACAGAAAGTAACCTAAACATTCTTAAAAGCTAACCTTAGGCCTAAAAACTTTTGTTTAGGCCTAATTAGGCCTAAGGTTAGCTTTTAAGAATGTTTAGGATAATTTCTGCATTGGTGAAACTGAATGACCTTCAACCTGTGACCTGCGACCTGCGACCTGCAGATTAGACTCGCCGTCCGAAATTCTAGTAAAAACGTGGACGAAGCTTACGGAATAACTTTGGTTGGCCTCTGTGGGGGGATTAATTGCGCAGTCGTCGTCTGAATGTCATGGATTTCTGTATTCAGATGTTTCCAAACGAGTTATGGAGGCAGTAAACAATGTTGACGTCGGGGAATTCGGTGCTGGAAGCCTTCCCGCTCACGCTCAAACGTTGAGGTAAAATAATTGCTGTTAGGTTCAATTTCATGATATCAGGATATCATGATAGCAGGAAATTCTGTGATTAATATTGTATGTGCCTGCCTGTGATATGCTGGGAAATCAATTAGCCCGGAATGAAATTTTACACAGCTACAATTGGGCATTCTAAATTTCCCAGTTCCTCATGCAGTTATCGAGTTCCATAAGTGTAAAACTTAAAAATGGATTGCTTTAGAATCAGAAAAGAACCAATTCACCGTTGCTTTTGAGAACAGTGTATGCCAGGCAAAACAAGTTGCATCTCGGTAGCCTGAAAGTTAAGAAATAATTTGCCTCTTTTTAAATTAACAAATACACCAATACATCACTAACGTTTCATGTTCAACCGGAGAATTAGGGAAGCAGATGTTCGAAGGTGTAATAGCTGTTGAGTTTTATTCCTCATTTATCGAGTTCCATAAGCGTAAAACTTAAAAATGGATTGCTTTAGAATCAGAAAAGAACCAATTCACCGTTGCTTTTGAGAAAAGTGTATGCCAGGCAAAACAAGTTGCATCTCGGTAGCCTGAAAGTTAAGAAATAATTTGCCTGTTTTTAAATTAACAAATACATCAATACATCACTAACGTTTCATATTTAACCGGAGAATTAGGGAAGCAGATGTTCGAAGGTGTAATAGCTGTTGAGTTTTATTCCTCATTTATCGAGTTCCATAAGTATAAAACTTAAAAATGGATTGCTTTAAAATCAGAAAAGAACCAATTCACCGTTGCTGTTGAGAAAAGTGTACGCCAGGCAAAACAAGTTGCATCTCGGTAGCCTCAAAGTTAACTGACAAAATAATTTGCCTGTGTTTAAATTAACAAATACACCAATACATCACTAACGCTTCATGTTCAACCGGAGAATTAGGGAAGCAGATGTTCGAAGGTGTAATAGCTGTTGAGTTTTATTCCTCATTTATCGAGTTCCATAAGTGTAAAACTTAAAAATGGATTGCTTTAAAATCAGAAAAGAACCAATTCACCGTTGCTGTTGAGAAAAGTGTATGCCAGGCAAAACAAGTTGCATCTCGGTAGCCTGAAAGTTAACTGACAAAATAATTTGCCTGTGTTTAAATTAACAATACACCAATACATCACTAACGTTTCATGTCTAACAGGAGAATTAGGAAAGCAGAGGTTCGAAGGTGTAATAGCTGTTGAGTTTTATGTTCCATAAGCATAAAACGTAAAAATGGTTTGCTTTAAAATCAGAAAAGAACCAATTCACCGTTGCTTTTGAGAAAAGTGTATGCCAGGCAAAACAAGTTGCATCTCGGTAGCCTGAAAAATAACTGACAAATAATTTGCCTGTGTTTAAATTAACAAATACACCAATACATCACTAACGCTTCATGTTCAACCGGAGAATTAGGGAAGCAGATGTTCGAAGGTGTAATAGCTGTTGAGTTTTATTCCTCATTTATCGAGTTCCATAAGTGTAAACTGACTTAAAAATGGATTGCTTTAGAATCAGAAAAGAACCAATTCACCGTTGCTTTTGAGAAAAGTGTATGCCAGGCAAAACAAGTTGCATCTCGGTAGCCTGAAAGTTAAGAAATAATTTGCCTCTTTTTAAATTAACAAATACATCAATACATCACTAACGTTTCATGTTTAACCGGAGAATTAGGGAAGCAGACGTTTGAAGGTGTAATAGCTGTTGAGTTTTATTCCTCATTTATCGAGTTCCATAAGTGTAAAACGTAAAAATGGATTGCTTTAAAATCAGAAAAAAACCAATTCAAAGTTACTGTTGAGAAAAGTGTATGCCATGCAAAACAAGTTGCATCTCGGTAGCCTGAAAGTTAACCGACAAAATAATTTGCCTGTGTTTAAATTAACAAATATACCAATACATCACTAACGTTTGATGTTTAACCGGAGAATTAGGGAAGCAGATGTTACAGTTATGTAACCTTAGCGCCAACAATAATACTCTTGATGACCGTCTTCTCACAAGAGAAGCTTTTTGGTGTGCTCAATTATCCACCCTCAAACCTCATGGTCTGAACAAAAGGTGCGAGTTTAATTCTAAAAATAGGATTCGCTATAATTAACACTATCTTGCCGCTGTATTCTATTTGCATTTTGTATTTGATTTTATTGTATTGTATTTATACTAAAGCGGGCGTTTTTAACCCTATTATCTTTTACGTAATTCTTATGGGATTCCATGTAAAATATTTTAATTTTCTTTGCCTACTTTGTTAGCTATTGTTTTATAACTTATTTAAGGCCTTTCATTTTTTGTAAACTTTATTCCAAGCAGTGATATTCGCAGTGCTGAAGAAGCCCGAATGGGCGAAACGTCCCTGCATTAAAAGACAAACGAGAAAAGTTCGCATCTTCTTCTGTCTATTCAACTTATATATATATATATATATTTATAACAAACCGTACATCCTGTGCCCAAGTTCAGGAGTTGCCATAAAGCCATTATGGTGACAACCGGGAGGGCACATTGTATACATATTGTATATATTTATATATATATATAACAATGTTTTTCTACTCAATATAGTTTCATATGGACTTTAATACAGGTCTGTTTCGTAGACCAACAAGGAGTTGGACCACTCATCAGTTAAATTCCATGTACACTGTAGCATCGTTGGGGTTTATATACATCATTAGCGTGATCGTTACAAGATTCAAACTTGAAAAACAATAATAAAAAAGCATTTGTAAATTTATGATTGGTTGTTGAGGATGCGATTAAACCTAAGGAGAAAGTTTCGCTTGTGCCTGCAAGTCGATACGAATTCATTACGTTTGTTGAGCGTTGCCATGTCCGGTTTATATAGGATATAGAATTTCTCGGTACTACATAGATTACATCGTTTAGTAAGGTTGGTATAAAATTTGGCCTTGGCTAGAAGGAGATTGCGAAGTCTTTCTTTTGATCTTTTAGCTGCCATAGATGTTTGCTCATCAATTTCTCACGGCATGGAAATTGGGCTTTACAGAGATGACGGCTTAGCAGTAATCGACCAAACCCCACAAAAAATCGAAAAAATCAAAAAAGAAATTTGCAAACTGTTCGCCCAAAACAACCTACGCATTAATGTTGAGGCCAACAAAAAGGTCGTAAATTTCCTTGACGTAACATTAGACTTAACCACTGAGAAGTACAAGCCATATTCGAAGCCTACAACCACTCCGCTCTATGTCCACAGCAAATCTAACCATCCCCCTTGCATAATAAAGAACATCCCTGAGGCAATTAACAAAAGATTATCTGAAATCTCATCAGACCAGGAGGCCTTCAAAGAGGCAGCACCGCCCTACCAAGAAGCGTTGCAGAAAAGCAGTTATTCATACACCCTCAAATTCACCCCACCACAGCAGTCACCAGAATCCACCACTTACAAGAGAAAGAGACAAAGAAACATAATTTGGTTCAACCCACCATTTAGTAAAAATGTTCAAACCAACATAGGAAGAGAATTTCGAAATTTGATCGAGGGGTGCTTCCCACCGAACCATAAATTAAGAAAACTGTTTAACAAAAACAATCTTAAGCTAAGTTGTAGTTGTTCACCAAACATAAAACAGATCATCGATGGACACAGCAAAACCATCCTAAGCCAGAACATACCACCTCCACAACAAACACCCACCAAACTCTGCAACTGCAGAGTACCAGAAAAATGCCCTTTGAAAGGACTATGCTTAGTCAAGGAAGTAGTGTATCAAGCCACCATCACGACCGCCAAAAGCACAGACTCGTACGTCGGCCTCACCGCCACTGAGTTCAAGACGAGATGGCGAAACCACCAAATGTCATTCAAAAACAAAAGTAAAAAGAATGACACCGAACTGAGCAAACATCTATGGCAGCTAAAAGATCAAAAGAAAGACTTCGCAATCTCCTGGAAAATTATAGCCAAGGCCAAATCTTAAAGCAACCTTACTAAACGATGTAATCTCTGTAGTACCGAGAAATTCTATATCCTATATAAACCGGACATGGCAACGCTC
>NW_027179722.1:67500-72500 GCF_036669935.1 Montipora foliosa | reverse complement strand
GACCTTTGAACTAGTCCCGTACGCTTTTGGTCATTTACTTGGAGAGGATTGCAATGCCATCGTCTTCGTAATTGTTCCACTGATTTCACTCACGAAAGATTTGGTCTCTTGGCATTAGAGCGTCATATGTAGGAGACAACACATTTAAAATCTTAAGTATAAACTGATGTTTGGAAGTCCCGAGGCGATTCTCAATGACTATCGACACATTTTTCGTCGAATGGAACAAAAAATTTTAAAATGCATGAGTATTCATCGACGAGAGTCATTGCATCGCTAAATGGTAAGCTTAAGTTTCACTAAGATGTATCTTTTAATCCCGGTCTAGTACGTCTCCTACACCTGAAGCCTACCTGATCTTTCATGAGTGAAATCAATTGAATTTCTTGACGATTCGAAGCTTTCCCTTTAATACTTGCTAATCTTTCGAATTAGTGTTTCGTTTCTATCAGCACAAATCACGGCGCAAGTACTGTTGGTCCCAAAAATACCACTAAAGATCTCCTTTCCAAGCGGTGACTCGAGATTGAAATAAGCTTTCGTTTTATTTCATCATTGTTTCTGATACCGTTAGCACAAAGTCAACAAATTTCCTCTTTCGATTTCGTAGAAACAAACATGCTCGATTGTTTTCATCGGATTGCGGTACAAGTGCAGGACTTGCGAATGACGTCATCCCCTTTTTGGCGCGAGACGCAAATGAAGACATTGCAAGCGACACAAGTCGACCTCTCGCGACTTCGTCGCTCGTTCATCTAAATCACGATTCACTCGCCAAAACATTTTCTCCTGGGATTATCCTGAGGTCGACTTGTGGCAAGTCTAATCTTTGCGGTGAATGCCTGTGCAACGTTCGAAGTAATCAAGACGCCATATTGTGCATGGAGTGTAAAAGGTGGTTTCACGCAAAATGTATCAATATGGAGAAAGCATCCTTCAAATACTATCTCGAAAAATTTAGCCTCCCTTGGACTTGTCTTTTCTGCTCTTAACCGAAATTCAATGATTCCTTCTTCGAGCAACCTAGGGGCGATCTCGATCTATCGAGCAACAATTCGCAAGAAGCTAAACTGGATAGCGACGAGATTGTTGTTGACTACCTCGAACATACTGCCTCAAAACTTGCCTTGGCACCTAAAGATCTACGCATCGCACATCTTAATATTCGCAGTATACGGAACAAGATGGAAGAGCTGAGGGCATTGCAGTATGTGTGTAACTTTGATATTATCGGCATTACTGAAACACACCTGGATAAATCTGTGTCTGATAACGACCTAGAAATTGAAGATACGAAGAACGCATGGGCGGTGGTTGCGTGACCTATTGTAAAAATTACCTAAATGCCATTTACCTCAAAGATCTGAGCAACAAAAATCTAGAGGCTATTTGGGTTCAGGCTAATTTTCCAACAGCCAATGTCTTGTTTTCTGTCATGTATAGATCGGAGCTCGAATGCCCTAATTTCTTCGAGGATGCGTACGTAACACTTGAAAAAGCATGGATGAAGACTGATCACATCTTACTGGGCGATTTTAATTGTGATTTACTGAACACTTTTGGCGAAACGGGGTCCGATGTGCGGAGTAAGACTCGAAAACTACTCCACTTATTCGAGCAGTTCGATTTGCAAAACATTGTCGAAGAACCAACTAGAGTAACACTTGAAACAAAGGCATTGATTGACTTAATTGTTACCACCAAACCAGAACTGTTTAACATAAAAGGTGTGTTACCGGGGTCAACACTAATTTCCATCCTTCAAACTGAAATTGGACATTTCGTAACAATTACACGACGCAATATCCCATGTTAATATTGACAAGTTTACCGCTCTAAAAAGAATGAAAACAGGCAGAATTGCAACTTTAGTTCAACAAGAAATAGTGTTTCTAACTTATGCCGCGCTGATCTACAGTATTTAGGTCTAAAAACCCCGTTGTAGCCGGTTAACTTTCAATTGTTTCGCTGCTATTTCAATTCTCGGTTTTCACATGACGTCACGACCGCCATATTGGTGCCCTAAACAAAGAAAAGGCGGCCATGTTGGTGCCCCGACCAAATCCTCCGGGAATTTAACTCTATTATTATGCAAACGTTTCCTTTTGTTTTCGTTGAAAAACATGACTTGATCACGTGAGTGAAAACCAGCAATACTCTAAAAAGTTCGATTTCGCGGGAGGTTGTCTCGTTAGTCTAGTGGATATCGGAAACTGCAAGGTGAATCCATCGATTCGGGTTCAACTCTCTGCCTCACCTTTTGTGAATCTTCTCAGCTTGTTTAAAATCTTTGTTTCGTTGAAGTACATTTGAAGTCTAAAGTAGATTGTACGTCGTATAAGATGAATAAAAAGGGAAATGTCAGTTTGAGGGATGGAAAGAAGTGATGACCTGTTACCGGTGGGAATCTCTGATCACAGCTTGGTTTACGTCACTCTAAAACTGAGACAAAGGCGTCCTCCTCCACGAATTATCACCATTAGAAATTTTAAGAATTTAGTATAAAGAAATTCCAGGCAGACCTCTCTTGTGTACCATTCCACGTAGCGGACGTCTTCGAGGATAAGGATGATGTGCAATGGGCGTTCAATGAAATCTACGATAAACACGCTCCATTAAAAAAGATCAAAATCCGCAGTAAGAGTGACCCGTGGATTACGAATGAAATAAGGAGAAAGATGAATTACAGGTATAAGCCTTTTAAGTCCGCCGTGAACACCAAAGGCGAAACTGTATGGGCGAATTACAAGAAAGTCAGGAATGAGATAACAGGCGATCTGAGACGAGCAAAGAGTAGATTCTTTTGTGAAAAGATACATTCTGCGAAATCAACTGCTGCGTATTGGAGGGTACTCTCTAAAGCGGCGAATCCTAAGAGAAGACAGCATATTGGACCGATAAGGCGGGATGATGAAACGCTTACTGTTCGTGACGACGAAAAGGCGAACCTGATGAACGCTTTCTTCGCAACCGTGGGTATGGAGATCTCAAGAAACCCCAGTTGTACACGAAAGGCAGTGAGTAATGATGGCTCACCAGTACAAACAATTTCTTCCTGTTCAATTCCTGAGGAGTCGGTATCCAGGAAAATTAAGGCCCTAAAACCAAATAAGGCTGCGGGACCTGATGGGATTACCCCCAAATTGCTACGGTTAGCCGAGCCAGCAATTGTTTCGCCGCTTACTAAGCTGTATGCAAGGAGCATTACCAAAGGAGAAGTTTATAATCCATGGAAAAAAGCTCACTTAAGCCCGGTGTTTAAAAAGGACGCGGATCCAACGGACAAGAGCAACTATCGACCGATTTCACTACTAAGTGTACCAAGTAAAATCTTGGAATCGTGTATATCAGACACAGTGTTAAAACATGTTACGGAATGCGATCTACTGACTGAGAAGCAATGGGCCTATCGTAAGGGCCACTCGACCGAGTGATTACTTGTCCATTTGACAGAAAGTTGGAGACAAGCTGTTGATAATAATTTAGTAGTTGCTACCACTTTTATTGATTTTCGAAAAGCCTTCGACTGCGTCTCTCATCGCAACCTGTTACTTAAATTGAAAATCAAATTTGGAATTGAGGGCAACCTGCTCTCTTGGCTTACAGATTATCTGCACCACCGGACACAGGTTACGGTTGTGAACTCCACTCAATCAAAGGAGCTAAATGTGACGTGGGGCATCCCTCAAGGATCGGTATAATTGGGCCCGTGTTTGTTTAGTTTATACACCAATGACATGCCAGAGGCTGTGACATCAGGCAATCTCTACCTGTATGCGGACGATACTACAGTTTACTGTAGTGGATCCACCGTTGATAAAGCATGTAACCTACTAAATAACGCACTGAATGAGCTTAACAAATGCACTCTTCAAAATGTGAAGTGATGTTGTTCGACCGGGGATCCTTCACTGGTCCACTCCCTTTGATCACCATTGGGAATGTCAACGTTGCATGGGTCTATCTTACAAGACGGCTGGGCATTACTATCGACAGAAAGCTTACTTGGGCGAATCATCTTTAGGAACTAAGGAACAACTTTGTCAAGAAATTGAACTTTTTGAAAAAGTGTTCTTTTCTTAAGGGAAAATCACTTCTTGACCTATACTTCAAGGTGATTCTCCCTTCAGTGACATACGGCATCGCTATCTGGGGGAACTGTAACAACCTGGATTATATCAAATCCCTGCAAGCCCTGCACTGTCGTGCCGGAAGGCTAATTTTTAATTTGCCGCGAGACACACCATCAGTACAAGTTATAGAACTCACACAATGGAACTCGATTTATGACGTGTATAAACGAAGTCTTGTCAAACTAATCTATAACATAACCAGCGATAATATGCCCGCAATGATTTCGGATTAAGTTGTATGGCGTCATAGTCCGTATAAACTAAGAGGACATACATGTAAGAAGGCCGTCGTTTCACGATTTTCCACTTATTTCATCAAAAATTCTGTTTGTTACAGAGGAGATGTGCTGTGGAACTGTGTTTCAGAATATTTTAATGATTCTTTTAATTTTAAACAATTTTATTCAAAGGCAAAATCTAGTCCGATGTTTAGGAAAATCAGATTTCCGATAAAGTAAATTAATTTCCTATGTTTCATTCATTTTTCAGTAGGTAATTAGATAATTAATTAGATACACGACCCCTCAAGCATGTAGTGCTTAAACGCTAATTGTGTTTTTAAATAAAGGATTTTACTATTTACAATTACTTTACCTTTCACTTCATATTAAAAGTCAGAGACTGCAGAAATTTTCGTGTTTTTACGATCGATTGTCATTAATTTTTCGATGAGAATTCGATTCAGAGTTATTTATAAAAACTATAAGGTGAAGCTATGATCCTCGCAGTTATGAACGCAATTTTTGCAATTGCGTAAAGAAGCCTGAACAATTCAGGACTTCAACGGGGTTTGAACCCGTGACCTCGCGATACCAGTGCGACGCTCTAACCAACTGGGCTACGAAGCCACTGACGTTGGGAGCTGGT
>NW_027179722.1:50000-60000 GCF_036669935.1 Montipora foliosa | reverse complement strand
ACACAACAGAAAGACGCTTACCTTATTTTGACACGAAAATGCTTTACTATTGCCATAAAAACTATCAAGTTAAAGTGCCCCTAACCCCAAAATGTTTTTTTCGCTTAAATGAATCTTTGCACCTGTTCGAAACGCATTGCGGCAATTTTTTCCTTTTTCTATCAAATTCTGCCATTCTATAGGCTTCGAAAGTTGCGAAAATCCAAGCATCTTTAGTTCACGACCGAGTCAGAAGGGGAATGGGTCTATTCCTGATGTGACGTCACAATCTACTTTGCATGCATGTTTACAAAGAGTTAATGCAATGTAAATCAGTTTGTGACGTCACATCAGGAATAGACCCACTCCCCTTCTGACTCGGTCGTGAACAAAAGATGCTTGGATTTTCGCAACTTTCGAAGCCTATAAAATGGCAGAATTTGTTAGAAAAAGGAAAAAATTGCCGCAATGCGTTTCGAACAAGTGCAAAGATTCATTTTAGCGAAAAAAACATTTTGGGGTTAGGGGCACTTTAAGCTTGTATATTACACAACATGATGAATTCATAAAGGCCACCTTTTCCAGCGAAATATTTTTTGAAACAAACAACATATTTGCTATAAGAGGCAGAATACCCCTCCTATTTCATTACGTACGTGAAGACAAGAAACTCAATCGTGTCAAATTACACTCTGGGTCAAAAACGCAACTAAATTTATTTCCCACCAGTGTTCAGCATCAAACCCTTTACTGAAAAACCCTTTCCTTGAATTATCAAGCAAAAAATGGGCAACAAGCATTCTTTCAAATGATTTTTGACTAACAAGAATTAGTGAAATTTCCAATTGTTACCAGAAGTCTGTGCAGAATTGAGTACAAACAAATAAGCCAGACAAAAGAGACCACAGATCCAAGTTTTTCAATTCCTTCTCTGTCTTTGTTAGACCCATAAGTTACTAGAGAATTTTCCATTTGATTTCAGTGTTGTACAAAACACCACACTTGTACAATATTAGAACTACAGCTCACTTTGATTACGGCTCAACGGGCGACAGATTGTTGTCGAAGTCCATTAATAATAATAATAATAATAATAATAATAATAATAATAATAATAATATATATTTAGCTTTACAAAATTCTCAAAGCTTTACAATCTTACAATCTTACATTCAAATCTTATATTCAAATCTTACATTCAAATTACATGCAGTATGAGAAACTCTAAAATTACAATAGATTTCTAAAGAAAAACAAGAAAATCTATATCCTGTATAAAAATGCAAATAAGGTTTATACACTATACATAATAATAATAGTAATCTCTATAAACTATATATAATATGACCTCTATACTCTATAGCACTGGCGGAACGGGTGTGTTTTAACTTTACTCTTAAAAATATCGAGTGATTCAGAATTCTTAATTTCTACTGGTAGTGCATTCCAAAGTTTAGGGGCACTGGCAGCAAACGATCTGTCCCCATAAAGCTTAGTTTTAGTTTTAGGTACAACAAGAAGCATTTCACTGGAAGATCTAAGTGCACGAGAAGGCTTATACAAAGTCAAAAGTTCAGAAATGTAATCGGGAGCATGATTGTTAAGAGCTTTATAAGTTAGCATCAAAATCTTAAAGTCAATTCTGAACTTTACAGGCAACCAGTGTAGTTGCTGTAATATGAGTGACACATGTTCATTCTTTGCAGCACCAACAATAAGCCTCGCTGCAGCATTCTGCATGCGCTGGAGCTTTGAGATTTCCTTATATGGAAGACCTGTTAGTAAACTATTTCAGGAATCAAGAGTCGATGAAATGAACGCGTGCACAAGTCTTTCACAATTATCACGGTCTAAATATTTCCTAATCCTAAAAATCTTACTAATGGAAAAGAATACGGACCTGCATACACTGTTAACATGTTTAGAAAACGTCAGATGTGAGTCAACAAGCACTCCGAGATCTCGGGCAGCTGTCGTTGGCGATATAGTATAACCACCAACATCAATACCAGGAAGAGTAATGCTATGGAAACAAGAGCATAGATGAATTACTTCCGTCTTATCGGGGTTGCATGCCAAACCATTAGAGGTGCACCAGATGAGAATGTCCTTCACACAAGCTTCAAACTTAGATAGAACGGCAGGACGATCATCCGACGAGCCCAAGGACACATATAACTGTATATCATCTGCGTAAGTCATTACATTGAAACCATGGGCTTGTACCACATTCTCCAGAGGGGCAAAGAACAAAGAAAACAAAAATGGCCCCAGGACAGACGCTTGAGGAACACCGTACTGAAGAGGGTAGTCGGCTGATCTGACATCCGCAATTAGTACTTGCTGGGATCTACCAATCAGGTATGATCTAAACCAGTTTAACATCTTCCCATCAAATCCATAACGGTGTTCCAAACGACTAAGTAAAACAGAATGTTCAATGGTGTCAAACGCCGCCGATAAATCTAGAAGAACAAGTACAACATCCCGGTGGTTGTCAATGGCAACAAGGATGTCGTTAAACACTCGTAATAACGTAGTTTCTGTGCTGTGGAAACATCGATACGCAGACTGAAACTTGGCTAAAAGCCCATTGGGTATAAGATAGTTCAGCGTTTGCGTAGCGGCCACACGTTCGAGCATCTTCGATAGAAATGCAACGTTTGTGATAGGGCGATGACTCGGATATGCCTCACGGTCAAGGGACAGCTTCTTGATCGAAGGGTGAATTACACCTTTTTTAAGGGATGATGGAAATACACCAGATAGCAGAGAAGCATTGACAATAGAGGTGATGGCTGGAGCCAGGGCTTCAATAGAATGCTTGAGCACACTAGTTGGAGCAGGGTCTAATATACACGACTTAGTATTGGACTTCACTATGAGTTTGCTGATATAACGTACAGACACCGCAGAGAAATCACACAATGTTGTCTGACATAATGGTTGACTAGGCGCTACTGACAAATCCATCGTCGCCAAGACTGACTAGTGCAAACTATCTTCATTATTCATTATTTTTCGGCGAAAAAGGTGGCAAACTTCTCAGACAATCCCTGAGGCGAGTCACATGTTGGTAAGAGCGGGGCTGACTTGACCTTGAAAAGGCCATCAATCATTCTAAAGCGCTGCCTCTGATCAGACCCTGAAATTTGATTCTTGTAGTATTCTGGCTTTGCAGAATGTAACGCATCACTGTAAATGCGGCACTGATCTTCAAATATCTGGCGATGGACCTCTAGTAAGCCAGACTTGACATATTTGCGTTCCGCCTGGCGCTTAGCTCTCTTCAGAGATCGCAAGTTGTCATCATACCATGGCGAGTAAGGACGTAGTGTCACGGTAGGAGTGCGAACAGGAGCATGTAATTCAATGAGATTGCTTAGAACCTTGTCATATTGATCAGTCAATACATAAGGATCTGTGCATGCGTTTAAATCAGAATTATATAATGAGGAATCCTTTAAATTCTTGTTCCATAAATCCAAATCTATCTTGCGCAATTTTCTACATTGAAACGTTCTTGTTGTAGCACAGGGCTTAGGTATATCAGCGGTGCACACTATGGCACTATGATCCGAGATCTTGTTAGGAAAACAAACAATTTCTGGAAGGCCACGTAATAGAGAATCATCATGCCTTACTAGAACTAAGTCAAGGGTGTGTCCACGTTTATGGGTTGGGCCCACAACCCTTTGCTCAAACCCAGCTGCTTCCAACATGTCCAAAAACTTCAAAGCATCAGCATCCTCGCGATTGTCAACATGAAAATTAAAGTCTCCAGTAATTATCAGGTTGCAAGGCGAAGCCGCAAGATTCTCGAGTAGAATAGAAAAGTCATCGCAGAACATGCCGACAGAGAGTTTGTTTTTCTTTGAGGGCGGAGGTCGATATACGGTAACAAAGCGCATTGACGACGTAGGAGTAGAAATAGATATATCCATGTACTCAAAAGCATTAAACAGAGTGATCTCATTTTGTTTAATATTTAGCCCTTTCCTCAAAAAGAAACCTACACCACCACCACGCCGCATTTCTCTAGGTAGATGAATGAAGTTGAAGTCCTGAAGGGAGTTTATAATATCAGCCAGAGTTGGGTCAGAGATATTGTCAGTAGTGAGCCAGGTTTCAACCACAGCTAATATGTCGATCCTCTCAGATATAACCAGGTCACACACAGATGATGCCTTTTTGTTCAAAGAACGGATATTCCAAGTTGCGAACTTTAAGCATGGTGCCCGATCAGATGTTTTCTTGGCAATGTTTACATGGACAAGGTTGGATGAATTCCTAGCATTGTGAGTGATGATTTTTGGTGAGTGATCATGACGTGATGTAATACGAACAGAAAGGTGTTGCTCGTTGTTCCTAGAATCCTTAGCCGTGACAATGATATGCAAATCTGGAGAAGTTGAGCAAGCCGAAATGCAATCTATTAAGTTAGAAGAGTTTCGATCCCTAATAAATCCTCTGAAACCCCTTGTTCTCCTGTTCGAAGAAATCTGCGTGTTAATGGTGCTTTGTACTGATTGATGCCACTGGATGCTAGAATGCAAGGGTGGGTTGACAGATAAGCCATTTCGTTGTAAGTCACCGCAAGATCTTGTGTTGACTCTGATATGCAAATCTGGAGAAGTTGAGCAAGCCGAAATGCAATCTATTAGGTTATTAAAATTTCGCTCCCTAATAAAACTTCTGAAAAGTCTTGTTCTCCTGTTCGAAGAAATCCGCGTCTTAATGGTGCTTTGTACTGATTGATGCCACTGGATGGTAGAATGCAAAGGTGAGTTGACAGATAAGCCGTTTCGTTGTAAGTTAACGCAAGATCTTGTGTTGACTCTGAAGGAAGGTGACCAGTTGACTCTTGACTATCTTCAGGGCTATTTTCAATGAAAAAGACTGCTGTCCGCAAGCGGGCCTCAAAAGCTTCCAAATCGTCGTATACACGTTGCCAGTCAACATCTTTTGGTATGGGGCAGAAAGATGGTCCTTTCTTGAGTAGATTGATTTGGTCTTGGCTAATGGACATGTTTGAGAGGTTGATAGGATCTAACTGATGTGATTCATTAGAAGTCGTTGTATTTGGTAACCTGCGCTTTCGACGAAAGAGTTTTCGTTTTCTCACTAGCCTGTGTAGCCCATAAAAACGACGGGCTGGTGTGGCCGTATTAATGGGTAGAACTCTGGTGTTACTGGAAAAAAACTCCTGATCCAACGGAATTGTCTTGAACATCTTTCTTTCCTCGCGTCCTTTCAAGTTACGAAGTAGGTTGGAATTTTCCGCTTTCAGGCCATTCCAGATAAAATTCGCAGAGCCATTGTTGATGGACGAGAAGACCTGTTCCCTACTGGATTGGAGCTCTCGTTGTAGAAGATTCACTCTATTCTGCGAGGCTTTTAAAACAGCAACGCAAAGTTCCTTTGACGTTCGTTGGAGTGATTGCTTGCAAAGCTTCACGAGATCAGCATCATCGACATTAAGTGCCAAATTAAAATTTAAATGAAATCCTGCTGGAATAACATTGTTATCCAAGCAGTTTTCAAGAAAAGTACAGTGGTGTTGGTATGTGGTTAGCTTGTCCCAGACCCGTGCTGCTTGTGCTACTGTGAAGTGAAGTAATGGCATCTCTGGATCAGCTTGGACAGATGATTCGCAGGCGGACGAAAGCAGGACACGGCATGGTTTCAGGGGCTCTGATTAGGAGGCTCTGATTAGGAATTTTGTTTTCTGATTAGGAATTTTGTTTTATCTCTCGCCCTTTCATTTTTAACGCTAGCTCCTTTACATTCTCAGTGGACTCGACAGCCTTTTCTTTTCTCTTTTCATTTTATTTGAATGTTCGTATTCTTTTATTTTATCTTTCGATTTGGTTTTCCCCGTGGGTTTGTTTCGTATTGTCATCGGTTTCACGCGTAGTAATTACCGCTTGTTTATCACTTGTTAATTTTTTGCGAATATGTGTTATCACGCCCTGTTATATAATCATCTTTGTAATGTTTTGTTATCTTTTATACTGTAAACTTATTTAAGGAAATTGTAATTTATTATTCACTTGCACTGCAACTGATGAAGGTCACAGACCGAAACGTTTTTTATTAATTTTTTTTATCATTTTTAGAATTTTTACTGTATATATTTTCCTTCGCTCGAAGTTGTCCGTCCTCGTTTTCTATAACAATTTTAAATTATCTTCTCGAGGTTTGGACTGTGAATCCTTTGGGATCCTTCTGGCGCAGCATCTCTGTTGGCTCGAAGCATTTTAACTTGTTATATATATATATATATATATATATATATACAAGCCATACCCTGTAAAAAAAACTGGAGGGTGTAGTTTGCAGGTTGCAGGCCACAACACATAGTCTTAGGGCGGATTCGATTGAGCGTTTCCGGAATAGCAATTCATGGAATAGAAGTTAGAAATGCGTCCTTTATATGAAGATTCACATTAAAATTGTCAAATTCCTGCTAAATAGGCCAGATGTCTGTCGGTCGTCTGAAGAAAGAGGGTACGACAATAGACTCTATTCATATGCAAATCAGTTGGCAAGGTACTCTACAGTTTACTGAGTCTAGGTATTTTCAGATCATTGTGCAAACAGGTACACTGTAGGGTTCGGGTCTATAGAGAGACCTACAAACTGCAAATCACTAGTCTTTAGAGAAACACCTTTCACAGTTTCTCACACCATATTGGTTGGGGGCAACCACGTCTTACGGACGCTGCCTAATAATTCAAACTGTCTTTTTTTGTGTGCACAGTTTATGAATATGTGGGAAAGGCAGATCTTAACAAGTGTTATTGGAATCAAAAACCAAAATTTGGGGGAACAATGTTTCTAAAAGGTTTAATTAAAATACAGAGCATTGATCTTTTTCAAATTGAAAGTTATAATTACATGTGCCTCTTGGAAATGCATGGTTACTCCAAGTTTTCTTTTTGGATAACCAAGAGCACTTGCTATTACTTCTGCTTTCTCTGCCAGGTTTTAAATCGTGAGAAATTATCCCTGTATTAGTAAGCACCACAAATAGGGAACAAGAGTGGATCCCGACATGCCCAGAACGTATGAGCAATCTAAATACCAGGAACTGTTGTTACATTAAGGAGGCTCGAAATAGTTTTGCCTTTTTACAAACAAATAAACCTAGTCTGTCCTTAGATACAGTTAGGGTGATCATATCAAGTCGAAATTTGGCCAGGGTATTAAGTACCCATTGTAGATTTCTCACATTATATTTTCCTCAAAAAATGACGTTACCATGGCAACGATATTGGGCATTTCTTTGAGCCTTAAAATCAACATATATTGTTTTTTTTGAAACAGGACGGTGAAATCTTCCTATTCAGCGTTGCCAGATAATGTTAGAAATACTCTCTAAAATATCTAAAATTCAACACAATCTCTAGGCCAGTTTTTTTGCAAAATCATTTTTTTGAAATGTCTTTAATTTTTTTTCTTTTTTTTTTTTTACCTACAGAATTTTTTTACATTTGAAAGACGAACATTTTAAATGAATCTAAGCTAACATGCAAAAAATGAAAAAGAAATTCACCATCTCGAAGCAGAGATATAAACGAGTGAAGTTGAAAAATCAGGAAAAATGAGGGGGTTACACGATCAGCATTTACGCATGCGTCACCCGCTCATTCGAGTCCTCTCGTGATTGGAAGTACATGCCAACACAAACGGATTTAGGTGACCATTAAACCGTTTGTATAGAATTTTCGAGAATAGGAGATGTCTATTTATATTCTATATATATAGGAATTAAAAGAAAGGTGAGCGAAATTAGCGGTATTTGTTTTTTTCTGGTGACTCATTTGAATCATGAGTTGACGCAAGCAGTGTGTGCGTGTGTGGCATACGCTTGCACGTGCGCGTGGTCAGCTGAAAACCCTTTCGAGCCTCCTTAAAATGACATTTTGGTCGAATTCAAACCTCTATAACTCCGCTAAAAAGTGGCAGTTTTTAAAACTTTAAAAATTATCTTTAGTGGTTTTCTCAATGTTATTCACTCAACAGAAAATTACGGAATTCCATAAGGCGCAAAATATTGGATAAGCTTATTATTCTCCTCGTGTCGCTATACTTCACTTAAGTAATCTTAATAGAATTGGCTTTTGAAAGGTATTCTCCCCACTCAAAACCGTCAAACCTCAAAGGATTTATAACGGTTTTAAGTCGGCAACATTCACAAGCATGCACTGTAATTTAAGCTGTTTTTCCCCCGCGCCAAAAGGCCACGGGTCGTATCGCCCAAATGTAATGTACGTCGCCCAAGCTTCTGAGTTGAACCCTTACGTTTTTAATTTTCTGATTTTCTGATTTCAGCCTAAAAGCATTCTCACCGAGCTGTTTGTTTAAGTGTGGTATACTAAGTTCCACTACAAATTGAGTTGATCTTCAGTTGATCATGCAATATGAAATGAACACCATTGTTATATTAACTATGCTCTCAAGAATCAGTTTTACATTTCGTTTAAATTCAGAAACTGAAAAAAAAAACTTTCAGACCAAGTATGTTCTCACCCTGAAGAGTGACTGTACTTAATCGGTCTTGTTCTCCTGTTTGAAGAAATCCGCGTCTTAATGGTGCTTTGTACTGATTGATGCCACTGGATGATAGAATGCAAAGGTGGGTTGACAGATAAGCCGTTTCGTTGTAAGTTAACGCAAGATCTTGTGTTGACTCTAAAGCTAACTCCACGGCCACAGCCTACTGAATTTCCAGATGCTATAAACTCTGATCTTGATAAACCTTGAGCAACCACAGGACCATGATTAGAAGAGATATCACAGCAGATTGCAAAATACGCAGATAGAGAAACATGGGAGTCGAATGGCAGAACTACAACCGACGCCCCATGACATTACTCGTCCCTTTTAAGATTCCACCGCCTGTCTTGTTCAGTATTCAATTGATCTTCCATTATTGAGCTCCATAAGGGTATATTTTGTTTAAAGATCCACTAAAATGCCATTCGCGTTACATGACTTTCGACGCCATTGCCGGTTAAGTTAATCATTCTACTGTGTCCATCAGAGAAATCTACGCATTCCCCACTACCCTCTCGATCCTAAGGAAATACGCGCAGAAGGTTCTGTGCACAAAGACACCACTTAGCAGGGGAGTGACAGGCAAGACAGGCCCTCCATGGCCTTGCACCTTCTTATATATCTAACCTTTTGAATTTTAAAACATATTCTAGGTCATTACGTTCTTCACGTAAAGAATATTTAGCTGTTCCAAGAAGTAGATTGAAAACATATGGAGATAGAGCTTTCTCTATTGCAGGACCTAAATTGTGGAATAAGTTACCTCTAGAGATTAGGAAATGTGCTTTAGTGGCAACTTTTAAGCAATCCCTTAAAACTTTTTTTATTTAAGTTAGCATATAGTTTATAAGACCTTTTTGTTTTAAGACGTTTAAATTTTTATATAGTAGATAACTTAGGATTATATTTTAATTATATTGTACATTGTAGATATTTTATTCCATTTCTTTTATTTATTTTAATATTGTAATTAGGAAGCGCTTTGGACCATTATTGGATTTTAGCGCTATATAAATAAAGTTATTATTATTATTATTATTATTATTATTATTATTATTATTATTATTATTATTATTATTGTTATTATTATTATTATTAAGACTTTTACCGACACGGAAAAAAAAAACAAAAAAAAATTAAAAAGTAAAACCAACAAATGAAACGCAGATTTCGACTGGGTTTGGCAACCCAGTAAAAACCCACTGAAATACTGTGAACTTAAAGGAAGTCGGATAAAAATCCTTCGAACAAAGTGTAGGCTACCCGTAGCCTCGTGTTTTGTAATGTTTTGTGATATTTTTTCAATCATTTTGCCAACACAACACTTCATTTATGATCACGGAAAAGTTACGTGATTGCAGTTTTCTGTCGTTTTGTCAGATCGTAGCCTATGAATGGCCACTCATTTGCATATGAATGCCGTGCATTGTTACATGCCTCGCCGCGGGCAACACATCAG
>NW_027179722.1:12500-37500 GCF_036669935.1 Montipora foliosa | reverse complement strand
TGGGAGAACAATTTTTTTTAAGGAAAATTAAGATATCACACAGCCTTTTTACGACATCTCTCAACTTCCTGTATCGCCATCCCGAACAATTCTATTGTGCTGCTTCTTGACCAGAAAAGATTCTTGGTCAATGCAGCGTACCTGCATGACGTATTCGCGGGTTCGAAAACTGTCGCTTTACTTATCGAAACATTGGACGCCCATTTCGTCATGTAGCATATGCATGGTTAAATACCTGGAAAAACATTCAATTCAAGAAGACGTCCAAAGTTTTGGACATCCATCTTTTACTTGTCTATTTAACAAAACTTGGAAGTTTTTACGTAATCTCAACTCTCGCTGCTGCGTTGAGAAATCATCAAGTCCTGCTCAGCCCGGAAACTTTAGCTGGCAGAGTTGCATGGCTTTTGATTATAATTAGATCATTTCCTTTTTTTCGGTATATGTTGTGACTGGGTAACGTAATTACCTTTGGTGCTGATTCCACGCCAGCCAATTGAAAACCCCCAACATCTTTTACTCAAGTTGTTCTTGCTATCATCTTGCAGGTTCGTGTTGCACTCTACAAAGATCGTCAAGAAGTGCATTCTCTCAACTTCAATGCCGTTAATGACAGTGCCGCATGGTTTTCCAAGGAAAATCTCAATTTTTCAACCTGGGATGACCTCAAAAAGGAATCAAATCTGCTGCACTTTGCTCTTCAACCAATCGATGGGCTTTCTGATCGCTCTTTTGAGATATCCACGAAGTACGATACCTGTGCAAGGGATGCAGGCTGGTTAATGATCAGCAAACGTACTAACCCATGTCCTTTTGAAAACAAAAATTCTCTGAGCATCCTTTTCAGCAAGACGACTTCTTTGTCCCTGTATAGCTCACCGGGTGAGTCTGACAAATCCCAATTTTACATCTAACAATTTCTGGATCGACTCGTGTTTGTTCCCTGGGGGATTAGGCAGGAAGGGGATCAAGGAATTCCAGCGTAACCACACCTCCCTCACCCCGCTTTGGAGGAAATACCAATCGAAAAAAGATCAGTAGAATGAACGAAAAAGATTCATGAAAAAATGAGGGCACTGGCGGCAGGCCCCCCCCCCCCCCCCCTTCCTCTCCCCACCCCCTTCTTATTCCGTCCCTAATTCTTAACTCGCTGCCACCAGAAAAACTAGTGACTTTTTGTTAAGGCCTGGCCAAACGAACGCAACATTTCAACGCAACATCTTGCAACATTGGTTTCGCACAATTGCAACATGTTGCATACGTTTGTCCACTGTGTTGCGATGTGTTGCGATTTGTTGTGATATGTTGCAACATGTTGGATCAACAATAATAAGGTATTCTCGTTTGTCTCACGATGTGGTCACTTGTGATGTATATCACGACGTTTCGACTGCATACTGCTAGTCTTCATCAGGCGATGAGGTCGACTGGTTACGCGTCATCTTTTAATTGGATCAAATTGTGTTAGATCAAATTTGAAAACGGTCAAATTTTTCGTGCAACATTTTGGATCTCGTATGATGTTGTACTCGTTTGGCCACGTTCACGCAACTTTGCTGCACTGAGGTATGCGCGCTAGGTCCACTTTGTTGCGCGCCTGGGTTTGGGGCACATAAACATCGACATGTTGCGTTGAAAATGTTGAAAATGTTGCGTGAGTTTGGCCAGCCCGTTCAACTCATGTCGCAACATCATGCAAGATGTTGCGTTGAAATGTTGCGAGCGTTTGGCCAGGCCTTTATACACGATAACGGTTCGCGACACAATCACATGTACATGCATAAGAAAATAGTCTCGATTCCTTTTTTTGATGTTTATATGCATCTTATGTTTTAAGTATCGAAAGTTTGTCTTAAAAAGTCAAATGGGGTAAAGGATGCCTGATGATTGTTTCAAAAATTACTTATGGGACTCTGGAGTTAACTGCGCTCGTGTATTTTACTTCTCTTCGTTATAAATACATTCCTTTATTTATGGCTTAACAATCCAACTTTTATCTATTTTCTTTTCACAGACACGGATCTAGCTGATGTTTTTGCTGTGTTCATCCGTTGACGTCGTTTCTTTTAATGACAAAAACTTTTACACTTTTCCATTGTTCGATTTAACTGATTTACTTCATAAATTGGTGCCATGGAGAAGTGGATAAGCAGCGCACCAATTTATAGAAAGAGCTACGTAGGCTTCTGTCAAGAAAAAAAATCTTATCAAACGCTAATCCTAACCATTGAACAATCATTGAAACCCAGCAAATAACTTTCAGTAGTTGTTCTAAGGATGATCAATTGTATTCAGGTTTTACATGTAATTATTTAAAAGTGCAGTCACTATTGCTCTTCTTACTGGTTGATTCATTAAGTTCTACAAATAATTTAGTACAACCTGCAGATAAGCCAGATAAGCGTTTAATTTTCTTGCAGATAACTCACTCATATTAAGGTTACGCGTTCTAGTTATGAATGAATGGCCAACACACTTAATTTGCGCCATATTTAAAAGAAGTTAAAGTACCTCTGTTTCGCCTTGATTTTTCGAACTTTGGCCTCTAGTGATTCACTTTACCGAGACCTTGATTATTCTGATGTAAGGAAAATTAAACTGTTTATAGCCCAAGGGCGGGAATGAGGGTACTCACTCCCGACAATTTAGGATAGGTGTGTGCCGCCAAGGTTCTCAAACCTTGACCCTATTCAAGTGTAGAAAATCGAGATTTTATACCCTTTTTAAGGGCGTGACAACCCAGATAAGGGCTTCCCCCTATGACGTGCGTCTTCCCCTCAGGGCATGGCGACACAAGGTAAAAACAAACTGCAAACGGATAATAGATATAACCACACACAAACCCCTTCCCACAAACTAGCAACCCGAAACATATATCTAAAAAAACTGTCTAAGGTCTCGGTAAATGAAAATTTTAGTACATTGCTCGATTTTGTTTTTATTTTTTTATTTTTGCCATGAGTGGGTCCTAAATTCTATTTTGGCAGAAAAAGAAAATCAGAAAGTGCTTTTTAACCCTTCTAAAATGAGCCTTTTCTGTTTCCCGCAATAAGTTGCCCGCGAAAAGTGATTGACAGCCCCTGTCTATTGCGTGATAAAACACATTGCGTGACGCAAAAATCAAAATTCTCCAACCTCCAGTCGGGACAGGTTTTAAGCTATCGCTTTGAAACTTTCAGATATGATGGATAATGATATAGACTCAAAAAGGGTGTGAGCAATTTTCCGTTTTCCCTTTGTAACTCATTTTATGTCAGTTTCTTTGCGAAAATCGCGCTCGAGATTCGACTCTTTAGTTTGAAATGCAATAATTCCGCTAATGTGAGACTTATGCAAATTTCCTTACACCTTTTTTTAGGTCTTTTATCTGTCAATCAGATGCAATAAAAGGGAGGTGAATTTCAACAACGCGAAAGGGCTGGAGCTTCAGCAGTAAACTCGATACCTCTGAGTTCGAGAGCAAGAAAATTAAGCGCCTTTTGAAATTCGATAAAATAAAGTAATTTAGTCTTTTAGCTTTCATTTGATATATAACTTGCCTTTGTAGCGAAAATACTCGCGCGACTAGAATTGTTTTCTGTGGGCACCTCGTTTTCATTTACCGAGACCCAAAGACTGTGTTATTAAAGCTCAAGTTTTGAAGGAAAAAATACTTGAGTTATACTAATTCTAAACTTTCTACTAAGTTTTTAATAATCTTAATTAATCAAGTGAAGCTATGATCTTCGCAATTAGGAACGCAATTTTTGCAATTGCGTAGAGAAGCCTGAAAAATTCAGGACTTCAACGGGGTTTGAACCCGTAACCTCGCGATTCCGGTACGACGCTCTAACCAATAGGCTCGATTACAAGCCGCTGTTTCGGGAAATGAGCCAGCGCTCACTCCCGAAATCTCGGCTGGACGCGTGAGGTGAGCCATTGTTAATCTCCGCCAATCAGAAACTCGCCTGCACAAATCCGTCTGGCATAAATTATATGTTTTGGCTGCGAAGGTATTCTTTGACCCGGCCTGTTCGAGGTTTACAGTGCTTTAAGGTAAGAAACACCCAAGATTGCGACAACGAAAAGCGTTCGAGAAGCTGGAGAATGGGAATTGTGTCGTTTTCTACCGCCTGAGTTCGCAAACTTCACTGATTTTCCAGATGGCGCCAAGGTCAAAATACGGCTTTCAAATCCATTGCTATTGCAATTTTCTCCTCATACTTCGTTAATGTAAGAGCAAGTAAAATTCCTCAAGATCAATTGAAAGTACTGCTGAGTTTATTGCTGGCAAAACGAAGGGGCCGATGAGGTCGACTGAGAGCTAAAGCAGCCGAATATTTCGTCGATGATTCGCCGGTTGAATTCAAACTCACATCGATCATTTAACCACAAACTCAAGCTCGTATCATCTGGAAACTTCGCACAGACGTTTTAAGCATTGTTATGTAATTTCTGTTTTCTTAAAATGAGTGTTTTTGGGATGTCTAATGCTATTTCGCCGCCACTATTAACTTCGCATAAATTATATTTTTAATTTACGTCTATGGCTCACGCGTCCAGCCGTCTCTTCTCGGGGAGGATACCCGAACTCGAGTGAGCGGCGGGAAATCGAGCCTATCTAACCAACTGAGCTATGAAGCCACTGACGTTGGGAGCTGGTCATTTGTGGGTTCTAATGGTCCCGTGAGGAATGAATCAATGATGAAATGGTATATGAAATTAATCATATATGAAGTGCGGATATGAAATCAAGTGAAGCTATGATCTCCGCAGTTAGCTTCACTTTATTTCATATCCGCAGTTCATATATGATTCATTTAATATACCATTTCATCATTGATTCATTCCTCACGAGACCATTAGAACCCACAAATGACCAGCTCCCAACGTCAGTGGCTTCATAGTTCAGTTGGTTAGAGCGTCGCACCGGAATCGCGAGGTCACGGGTTCAAACCCCGTTGTAGTCCTGAATTTTTCGGGCTTCTCTACGCAATTGCAAAAATTGCGTTCCTAACTGCGAAGATCATAGCCTCACTTGATTTCATATCCGCAGTTCATATATGATTTATTTTATATACCATTTCATCATTAATCTTAATTAATAGTGAAAAGACAATAATACTTTTTCCACTCACTAGAAATTTGAATAAAATTAAACTAACAGTTCAGTTCTTTAACAAATCAACAGTTCAGTCTTTCCACAAACCAGCTGTCCAGCTCTTTAACAAACCAACAGCAATTCAGTTTCGACGTCAACTTCACACCTCGGCGCGTTCTTCTACTCTGGTTCTTCATTCTCTTGTTTCTTAAACTTAGCGCCTTAATCTCTTCGTGTGACTTCTTCTCTTGCCGCCGCTGACAAATGGGCTTTGTCTTGAAATTTTCTGGCCGGCTCCCGCTAATGTCTCTTAGCAGTGATACACTCAGCTCTCGGTCTTTTCCTTTTCCCTCAGACCTTCGTGTTACAACCTTTCCCTGTGCGTTTCCTACATGCGTCAACCTTGCGCCACTTCAACAGCCAACGTTTTGCCTGGTATATATAACCTGGGCCAACGCCCTGTCACCTATCCTTCGCAAACAAATTAACACTTAAAATGCTTTCTTAATTTTTCCTACAGGATACAATAGTGTTACAATAACATTCCACATAACAATATGACGTTAATTAGAAGATAACAAGCGATGTTAGTAACACTAACTAATCAACACTTATTAACTACAATTTGACAACTATGAAGCAACGATTTAAATATAAAATAGAAGAAAAAGACATAAATGCGATAAAGGATTTTCTTCTGTGACACCCCCTGACGGCCGCGTGGGAGTGAGAAGCGCACGTACGGCAATACAAGCTATAAACGTCCTTTTAAAATCGCTTTGTTAAACTTGAAAACGCGGTGTATTCAGGCGTGTAGTAAAGTTTTAACAGGCCATACCTTTTTCGTTTTGCGCGTCGGGGTGGATAGTGCAATTTAGTGACCCTATCTAAGGAATAACTACCAAAAAAGGATACCCTATTTAAGAACTGAGCACATCAAAAACCCTATCGCGCTGCACATACCTGCAGAGCGTATATAAGAGATAACCCCCCCGTCCCCCCATCCCCGCGGGTTTATAGCAGAGTAATTGTTAAGCTGAACACGGCTTCAGTTTAAGTGCTGTATATTCCTCCAAGAAACACGACATTTTCAAGAGAAAGCAAGCCACGGTCCATTCACTCATAGTTCAGACATTCATAGTTCAGTCACGCAAATTAAGCTAATAAATGCATTTTAACACCGATTTACTTAATTTGGAGTTCAATATCCAGGACAAAACTGTAAAGTCAGTGCATGAGGGTCTTAGATTACTTCAGCCTTGCACACGACGTCAGATGAACACCTTGCCGTTCTAACTCCTCGTGACTGGCCAGTTGTGCGAACGCGAAGGCAAGGGCGAGAGGTGAAGAAATAAAGCGGCTGGGTATTATTAGGGAAAGAGGAAAACCCGGCTCTCATTTATTTGGCATTATTATCGCACGTCCCGAAAGCGAAAAATCTCCGAAGCAATCAGTTAACAGGGAATGGTCTTCCGGAGGCTTGGTTACGTCAATATACTCTCGCACACGAGGCAGTAACGGCTTCATTTAAGAAAGGCGTATGTACTCAACGAGGCCGATGAGGAAGCAGTCCGTATATACGAATCTTTTGACATCACACCGGTGCAGGAAGAGGAACGCAAGAAAATTCAAAATGCGGAAGGATAATCTTTCGGGAGAAGAAAAGACTCCTCAACACTCCGGCTGTTTCTTATCTGTATTTGGTCTTCTCGGGTCGATCTTCAACTAGTCCTTGCTAAACTCTCTATTTGTTAGGTATACAGCTCTTTTTATATGTTCTTAATCTGACTGAACAATCAAGTGCCAGCCACACGTCAAAATGACGCCGACATGACGCCTGCAAGACGCACTACGCCTGCGCGTCAGCACATTAACAGGTTTGTCAACACCAGACTAGCACGGACGGAGTACGAAGTTACAAAAACTTCAAGGAACGAGTTACAATATCTAGAATTAAGTTAATTTGCTTAAATTATTTCATCTATGATTGTAGTTATACAGTGAGGCCAAGCAATTTAATGAAATAACCATAGCTACAATTTTTATCGTTTAACAAAAATAATTGATATATCGCGAGCAAAACAATAAGAAAAAAAGAGAGAAATAATGTCACTACACGTACAGGCAGAATGTCAGCAAGAGGCGCCCAAGCGTTCGGCGTTTACTCCTTGAAGTGGAGACGCCGGGATATCAACTATTACATTTCTACTTAATAACACATGTTACAACCGTCCACTCGTGCTTTTTATTTGTCTTTCAGTGGCCCCGTGGTAGCTGGCCCGCTTTTTTGATATGAGATTTGGGATTTGTGCAAGTAGAGAATAGGGTTGTAGGAAATAACTTGTATTTGGTGTATTTTGTATTTTTTGTATTTTGTATTTAGTAAATTTAATTGAGACGTAAAAAACGTTAGGGACTGTGCAATAATTATCAGGAAGGGGGCGTCCTAAAATGAGCTTCATCAAAGGAAAAATTAGATAGGTCCCCCCTCCAGCAGCGTCAAGATTAGCTCTGACCCCCCCCCCCCCCTCACGTTCTCTCAAAATTATGATGTGTTCCCCCCCCCCCCCCCCTCTCTCTAACCCGTACCTTTATTCACCGTACTGCAACGCATTCCACTGCGTCGTCAGGGATGAAGAGCACCTCGAAACTTTGTTCTTCATAATCGTCAATTTCCGAATCGTCTGATTGTTCATTATCTTCTTGGTCTTCGGAACTGCTAGATTGCTGCTCATCCGGGTTTTCTTTACCTTGAGCTTCCCCAGCACCTAGAACACGAGCTACGAGTACTGCTTTCCCTCCGCTGACGGGTAATCCGTGTTCCTTTAGGTAGAGTTTCAGTTTACTTGCAGACAGCGAGTTGACTTCAACCTCGTCGGACCAATTAATGTCTGGAAGTTTGTTCCTTTCCGTTGCCCGTTTTTTTGCTTTCATTGCAAGGAATGTTTGGTGCTCTATGAAGTGATTACAGGCATTCACGTCAATCAAAAAGTCGTCGCACAATTTCTGCACCTCTTTGCTGTCGACCCTCCTCCCAGTGGCAAACAATCGCTTAACTTGGATGCTTGGCAGGAGGCTATCGATTTCCTCTCTTGGCACAACAGATAGAATGTATGTACGCGGCGTAGTATTGCTGAGAGTAGGAACAGGGAACCAATTCCCAGGAACCCCCGCAAACCAACCTTCGTGCTCGCAGGACTCACAGGTTGGCTCGCACGTGAACTTGAGGTATTCCAAGTAGTAATGTCCTTGCCTCACGTGATCATCCTTCAGCCTCTGTAGTTTCAGAAATAAGGCATTCCCACGCATCGTGGGCCTCTTGTTGACAGGTGCTTTCTTCCATTGAATTAGATACTTGGCCAAGAAGTGAAAAATCTGCTGTTCCTTTGGATAACTGGGAACAGAGATGAGAAAATCATGTTTTCCAGGTCCCAGCTCGTCATGAATTCTCTCCGACACTTCTCTGGCCAACTTCCAGGTATTTCCTACCTTCCACGAAAGGCAATGTTCTTCGACCTCTTTCAAGGTCATGCTTTCCATTTGAGAGGCCGCAAGTCCATGAAATGGATCGGCAGGTGGTTCCACTGGTCGCCCGGTCGCGAGAGCTTCGCCGATGGCAGCATTAGTCCTTTCTGCTTCATTTTGAGCGGAGTCGTGTGGTGCTCTATGAAGGCGCATGCGGTGATCGGACTCGAGCAGCTTACAAACCAACACAAACAAATCCTGGACCTCATGGTTGTGTACTCCCGCTCCCGGTCCTTTATCAGTTAACTCCAACATGTTAGGATATGGAACAGGGCGATTCGGGTATGTCTTCACCTTGTCACAAATGCTGTCACATAAGGCCATAAGCTCATTCGAATCCTCTGGTATGCTGCATGTTGTCAATTTGAGCAAGAGGTCTTCAACGCCAAAGAGTAAAGCATTCATTTCAACTTCGTTAGATAACTCTGTGATATTCACACCGGTGTTCTTGAAATGAAGAAGAGCATCACGCAGACCATTACTGAGGAGATCTTTTCTTTTTTCCTCATATAAAGGGAGAGATTGGAGGTCGATGTCGTCATCGTCAAGGGAAGTACAGAAGGAATAGAGGAAACAATGATGTTGGACTTTGAGCAAGAACGTCGCCACATCACTAGGCAGCGATGATGGGAGGCAGAAAACAGTAGGATGTTCTTCAATTAAGGGTATCTGCTCAGACGCCCAAACAGCTCCAGATGACCCAAGTATCTCTCTATCTTTAGGCCTAACTGTAACGAACGACTGATCGTATGTGCGAACCAAAGACTCTTTGTCATTTACATCGGTTACCTGCCACTTCATCACTCTAAAAGCACTTGGTGTAAGCTGATTCTCAATGCCAACAAAGTCATGTCCTCTGTACTGCTGAGGATTTTCAGTGGACATAAAAATGCCTCCCCCTCTTGTTCCCTGCCACCCAACATCTGTCCCTGCTTTTAGCGTTGCCTTGTCATCCATGCTGATATCTTGGGTAAATGAACGAGCAGGGGAAGCAACTCGATATACCGCCAGTCGCACCATTTTGACATGTGCTCGTTGGTAATGAGTGTCAATATGGGTGTCTTCCAAAGTCTTTTCAGGCTTCTTGCATGTGAACATGTATCGACCATTTGCCGCCTGGCGATGTCGTTGACCTTCTCTAGTACGTTGTTTTCTTGGTTTCTGCCAAAGTGCGACAGTCCTAGAACTTTTTATAGTCGGTTTTCCTTGTTCCTCCAGATAGTAATTTGCGATATCTAGTAGGTCTGACTCTTTAACACGCCCTCTATCACAGTACATCACAGCATCACGCCGACGTCGTTCAGCGCTACTGTCGCTTTCTAGGGTTTGAACTACCATCTCCACTGTCTCTTCATCTAGTTTGTTTGGGCGACCTGCACCAGTTTGCCTGGCTTTCAATCGGTTCTGTTCGACTAGATTCTGTGCAACTCTTACAACCATAGCTTTAAATGCTGGCGAATCTTCTGCGGAAAGTACATTAGTTTTTTGCTGGCAACGCTCTTCGACAGCAGACATCTTAGCCTCGATCGTCTTGCGATTTACTTCAGACAACAAGCTATTTGTCAATGCTTTTTCCAGATCAGCCTTTTGTTCATTCAAGTGCTGAATGTTATGCTTTAATCGGAGGACTACAATGTCCTTGGCGGCTATTTTGGCATTCTTGCATTCTTCTATGATGTATTTCACCCTTTCTAGGGAAGCATTTGCAACAGTAGGCTTTATCCCAGAATCATTCAATTGCTTGCCTGTGCACACAATAAAAAAGAACATTTGCCTTCTTCGGCTACTTTTGATCTTCAGTAAAATATTCAGGTTAATAATCATCAAAAACAATTACCAGAAAATAAAATGTTAAAAACTGTTGTTTTTATAGATGGATGAGAAGAGGCTCAGACAGAGGCTTATAAATAAAGGTTATAGATAGAGGATTTTCGAGGGTCACAGAACACCTGCTTTCACGCGTTCACTAGATGTTTGTGTTCATTATATAGGATGTGTGATGTATATAATATAGGATGTATAATGTATATAATTATATAGTTACTGATGTTTACCTGACAACAAACTTGACAACAGTCTTCTAACTACCACTTTGCTCCATTCTGAGTCAAGTGTCTCTAACAGACCTTGAACAAATTCAAATGAGACAGAGGCTTCTTCTTTTGTTGTTGCCTTTACAGAATCTGCAATTTCCTTGCAAAACAGAATAACTTGCATTATTGTTTAATACGCAGTACCCTTATTGAATAAAAAATATATTTTTAAGGGCCTATCCGCAGTATTTGGGTCAACCTCAATGGCATAGGTGAACCTAGGCAGCAGGTTTGCCAGGGGACTCACTTTACAAAAAAAGGTTGAAGTATTTTTATTGAGTGGCAATGCATAATGATAACCAATTATTTGAGAGTATCCACGATGATAATCGCAGAGATCTTGATGGCAGTTTCTTAGTTACACCAAGGGAATCGCCTTACTTAACTTAGGATTACACGGCATATTTTTGCTAATGCCTTGTTTTTAAAGAAACACTTACATTTAGCAATCCAGATAGCTCGACTTGATCATTCTGTAATACGACGAAGTACGTTTCTTGACATCTAAAGATATAAACACACTGACCGTGCTCTGGGTGAAGGAGGTCTCCTCTAAATTGGTTCCTCTGTTGTTTCAAAGTTACATATTCCCTGTCTTTCGTATAAACAAAATCCGCATACAGGTCAAATGCTAACTCGAAAGAGAGATATCCTTTCGATCGACCAGTCATAGCGAACTCTTCCTCGTAAGATGCTGGCACCAATAGGCTATCTAATACTGCAACAAGACCTTCCAATTTCCGCTGTTTCAAGTGACCTTTGGTCGTGTTTAACAGGCCAAGGAGCTTATCTCGGGTCTGCCCTGCTGTCGATGTTTGCAAAGATTTAGACAAAACATCACTTATTCTTGCCTTTTCCAAGATATCGTTGTTTTTTGAGAATCGTGGCAACGATAATACATCTTCACTCTCCAAAATATCCGTTTGTTTCGCCATTGTTGCTCACGCAGGTTTGGTTGAGTCAACGGTAGACCTGTGGTATAAAGTAGCAGTTCGTATCCAGTCTTTTCGATGAGTATAGGAACGCCAGTGCGATTTTCACATAAACACACGAGACACTTCTGCAAAACACACGAGACAACCCTGCTTGTGCAGGAAGGTTTCTCCGAGAGGATTACAAGCCAACTCCCCATGATGACAGCAACATCAGACGTTGCAAAAAAGAGGCAAATGATATCCAGGACAAGCTTAATGCTGTCGTAACCAAGTTAGAAAAACACGACAACAGTCTTTTTACAGACAATGGCAAACTGAAGACTGGCCTCAGCTGTTTACACAATTTTAATGCTGAACAACGTCATTCAATAAGTCTCAAGTCGGTTTAAACGTTCTGCATCTTGTAGAAGACCTGGATAGGGTGATGGGTAAATATAAAGCGACATTTCCTATTGGTGCCAAATCTAAAGCATCCAAATCAAGAAAAAAGAAGGAACAGAAGAAAAAAAGGGAGAAGAAGAGGATTGCTGCCTCAGAAAGCCGTAGGACCCGAACCTGTATAATTTTTCGGTCTTTGGAAGGTGAACCCATTGATGACAACTATGAAACAGAAGTATGTGGCATTCCTCAGCTAGAAACTGTAGACCTAGAAACCCTCTCGCTGTTTAAATCCAGAACAGACCTGGCATGTCTGCGGGACCTCTTAAATGCCAAATGTTTTATTGGCAAAGCTCACAACGTGGTTTGTGACTTCCGTGCATGAGCTATTGTCTCAATCTATCATATGTTGACATTCTAAATAAGTTAAAGCATGTGTTTATGTTGATGCAATATTTAGACTATTTGGAAAATGTTTATTTATTCATTATCGAATTTGTGAAATTTAATTAAGACCCCCCCTCAACTTACTTGAAAAATCTGATGTAGAGCCCCCCCCCCCCCCCTCCTTTCCATTATTTTAACTTAAGGCGCCCCCTCTGGTTTTAGGGGCCCCCCCTCCTGATAATTATTGCACAGTCCCTTACTGAACAAATTACTCAGCGTTTCAGCTTAAATGGATAAATCTCTTCTGATCACAGTGGAAAATCTCTCAGTCTGTCTTTCGATCGGGCGAAGTAATTGAATCCACTTGGCTCCAATATTTTAACTAGTACTCCGCTTCCCGTCTCTGCTATTTCTGCTTTATCTTTTCAAGACTGCCTTTCCTACAACTACAACTGTTTAAGAGTGAATGTCCGTAAAAATCATGACCGTATGTCCGCGCCATCGTGGAAAGCTGGGGATTGGATGGACAAGAGGAGCTACAAGATGCAGAATACCCCTTGATTTATCCAACCACGGAAAAGGCCGCAATAAAACCTGGCCAAAAGGAGACAGAGGACTAGGAAAACATGAATCGGAAGTGGTATTTCGTAAGACTGGTGTTTTTGTTCAGCCCGGATCTGGTAAGATACTTAAAACTCAGTTTAGTCAAATAGAGGTATACTTTTACTATTTTTAGTATTGAGCTATGTATTTTCATTTTTATCATGATTTTTAATGCCTTCTTTCGAGGAATATGCAGGTCATGCCGAGATATAATAAAGTTTCTTAGCGTCTGGTCTACTGGCAGCCGGTTTTTTCTCTAAGGGTCACTAGGACGAGCGCTTAGTCATCGCGAACTCGAAAGGGCGGTATGGCGTTGGCCGTGTAGAGAAGTAGGTGAGACAAGGGTGGTATGGCCGAGTGGGGAAGAAGGCGAGACGAGAGGCAGTGAGGACAACAGCAATAGAAACACGTTGGAATGAATGTGAAAATATTTACATATCATCCACTTTCCTTTGTCTTTGTCCTCACTGCCTCACTATCAAGCTGAATGTTAATACATCGAAAAAGGCCTATTAAGAGGCGACGCATATTTAGTTTATTAAGACTTCTCACAGTTCTCAGTAAAAAGGAGGCTTAACTAATTGTTGACAGTTTTGAAAGAGAAAAAGTGTGAATTTGGAGCAAAATACACCGGCTTTCCGACGAGACCTGGCGTTTATTTTTAGGACAGCGCCTAATGGAGTAAATACAGTATCAATTAGCCAATATCAAAAATATCATATTACTCTTTGTTTGTCCCTCCAAATTTTGCATAAGCATTTTCTCCAGTTTCTCTTGGGACCATTATAATTCCCAAGTGGAAATAAAAACAATTCCTATGCAAACTTTTGGAGAGTAGTAGCCAAAACGAATGAAGGAAAAATACCGAACATTCGGATATAACATTACAGCAGAATAACGACAAAAATTGAAACAAAAAAACTTTAGAAAAAAAGACACAACCCCGGCCCCCGGCCCGGCGTTTAGGCTACTACCCTACTGGAGGGACAAAGAAAGAACCCCTGTTCCTGTGAAAAAAGAAATCCCCTGAGCATCCTTTACAGCAAGAAGAAAAGTTGCTCCGTGTATAACTCAGAGGGTGAGTCTGACAAATCCCAAATTTGCAAATAACTAATGCTGGATCGACTCGTGCTTGTTCCATTAGGGCATTCATCAAGAGGTGTTGAAGACATTCCAGTGAGACCGCAACCCCCTTGAAAAACGAGAAGAAACTAAAAAAAAATACAGGAAGAAAAGGAGGGAAATGGCTGCATCCCCGTCAGGCGAATCTACTGTAGCTGTAATTCGCTTGATTTACCTAACGTTACAGCGGCCATGTTTGTGTCCTTGCAGGAATAGGAAAGGTACCCTTATCTAATTAAATGTTGTTTTCCTTATTCAAAGGAGTAAAACGCTTATAGGTGGTGTCTGTGATACCGTCTGTACAAGCGCTAGCCAAAACTGTTTAACTTCTTCCTGTTCGCTCAATAGCGGTGTGCCCTGTTAGAATCTCTCTTCATATCACCACAACTATTGTCGCAGGTATAAAAAGCATCTAACTTTTCCTTCTTGCGTGTTTTCATGTGCGCCATTTTGCTGTTTACATGCATGTTGACATTACACGCATAACTAAAGATATTCTTAAAAATACAACCACACTTTTAAGCTTAAGGAACATGTTTCGTTGTTTGAAACATCGAAACATGTTCCTTAAACTCAAAAGTGTGGTTGTATTTTTAAAATTGTTAGTAAGACTGTCTTGTGCTATCAAGACCATTTGATAAGTGAAGATAAAAATACGCAGAACGATGTTCACACTTGTTTCATAAGTATGCGCACGCACAGTGAGCTCCTGAATCGGAGAACTGTCGGAGAAGGTTTGGACTGATTTCTCGTTATCCCAGTTTTCTAACATCATAAACGAAACATGGTCACATGTATACGTGCAAGAAAATAGTCATGATATTTCTTTTTCCGGCCATTTAATGCTTTTTTTATGTTTTACGCGTGGTTCATTTGTGGAAGGGATGACTGATGTACTTAATGAACTCTGGAGTTTATTGCGCTTGCGTAGTTTACTTCTCTTAGGATTATGTGCATCGTTATAATCCAACTGTTATCTATTTTCTTTTCACAGATATGGACCTAGCTGATGTTTTTGCTGTGTTCATCCGCTGACGTCATTACTTTTCATAACAGAAACTCGCGTTATTGGTATCACGATCAGTCACACCTTTGGGGAACTTTTTACATTTGGCCGTGGTTAAATTTAGTTGATTTACTTCATAAATAGATGCCGTGGAGCAGTGGATAAACAACGCACTAGATAAACAGGACACTTTTCCTCGCCCTATTCTTCTCGCCCGCCGGACTTGCAGGCTCCGCTATTTACTTTTCAGATTAATCTCTAAATCACAAAATCCTAAGCACTCGGAGAAACAGTTGAATTTTGCCTAATTTTGCGACAGAAACAAAGGTTCTATTCAGTATGACAATTTGACATGGTTTGAGTTTCTTTTGCTTTTTTTTTTTTTTTTTTTTCAAAATTGACTTCTCCAAATGTAAAGTTTTGCCGAATATCAGCGTTGAACAACATTTAGGAGTAGATAAATAAACTCATTGGTTAACTTTTGATCTGGGATTAGCAATAATGGACTTTTGAACAACCGGGCGCTGGTATTTTCTCTCTTGCTAAATTTGCTGTTTCTGCGTTATTTGCGATTCTTGCTAGCAAAGATTTTGCCGTCGTAAGAAAATTTCATGCTAGCAAAAGTTGCCAACAATTATAGCAAAAGTGGATTAGAACTACTTGCTTTTTAGAAATTTGGCCAGGAAAAAGAACACCAGGCCCGGCAAGCGACAAAGGCAAGGAAGGGCCCTTAAAAAGCCATGGATTTATAAAAAATTCGCAAAAGTAACATGGATTTTGTTTTAGGACGGCAAAATCGTTGCTAAGAAGAATCGCAAATATCGCAGAAACAGCAAATTTAGCAAGAGAAAAAACACCAGAGTGACAAAGTCAGAGGGGCCCTCAAAAAGCCGCAAATATCGCAAAATCGCAAAAGCAGCTAACAAATGTTTGCTAACGCTGTTAACCCTGGACATATCTTTAAACATATTTTAAAATTCTGATATATGATCGCATTAGCTTTGATTTTCTCGACACTGGGAAGAACGCGGATACCGTACTGTTTGCCAGGGTAAGTTATTTAATTTGTACTAACCCAAGAGAAACACGTATCCTGCCTACACAACGACGGAGTCATAACTTCACTGATTGATCGGCAAGCATGGCAATTCATTTTTAATTCTGCAGTCGTTAAACGTGGAAGTACGCTGTGCAACCACAGGTAGACAACATTGGGGATTCGAGGCCACATCATGACCACAAGTTACTTGATACGGTTAATTATTGATCTCTTACATGTACTATAATTTCCAACGGTCAAATTCGGCTCGATTAAACTGATCAAGGGAAATCTTCCTTAATATGTACAAATTGCAATCCGTTTTAATGACAGTCAGATAAATAAAATTCACTTAAGTACATTTCATTTTCTATGTTGTCTCGAGTGTTTTGATGGGTTTTTGGGCCGGTTTATTTTCCAGCTCCACACATTCACATTTCGTATTTACGACAGTGTATTTGACTCCGTCATGTGGCCTCGAATCCGTATGTTTTGACATGCATGAAGACATGAGTGCTGGCGAATATGCGTCAGAAAATAGATCCGCCCATTGACAAGGCATTTTGCTAAAAGACAAGCAGCGACAGTCTAACTTGATTGGCTGTTTGCCTGACGCCACATTCCCACGTCAACTTATTTTTGATCCCAAAAGTATCGATTTGGTCATTCCGGCTCACGCAGTGCACAGAGCAGTGTACCTCTCGATCTCTACGGTTGCTCTCTTTCAGATCAAGCAACACGATGGCAAATGTTGGGCTCTATTTCCTGCTTATCGCGGTTGCGTTTGCTTCTTTTTCAGAAGCACAAAAACCCAGCGATCTCACTCTATCCGCTTGTCACTGTAGTCCAACGATAAAGGTGTCCGTGGAAGGTGACAAGTGCGACTTGTGCGAGGCAAATAAACAACTCCAACAAGACATCGACCACCTGAGGAAAGAACTTCAGACTGTGAAAAATCGAAGCAGTCAGATTCAGCCAGGTAAAACACAATTACTTATGAATGGATTTAGCTTTTAAGCTCAGTTAATGTAGCATTTTACCGTTAATCGAGAAGGTGATAAAATCGAGCCCCCCAAAGCGCTCGAGTTTTTGTTCAGGCTTCTTGATGAAAAGACATTCGCATTGATTTTCTAGTTAGGTGCAAGGATCGCTCAATAATCGCTCCATCAGTTTATCTCCTATTCAAGAAGCCTTTTCAATATGCCAAGTGGTATATTGACCGTATATCACGGACCCTTTAGCCATTTCTTTCAAACATGTAAATTGAAGAATTGTCGGAAGCATTCCCTATTTGTTAGAAATCCACGACAATTCAAACTGTAAACGTTTTGACAATTCCGCCACACTGTTCGTATATCACAACCCTTTTCGGGCAAATCACTACTACTCGCTGCCAGAAATGGGAACTCCCTGGCTCTTTTTGCATTATATAATGAAAGGCAAATCTCGTTGGTTTTTTGTGCAACGCAATTCCGATCTATCAACCGAACTTGAACTCTATTGAAATACTAATTAATCAATATTCGACATAATCTTCCAATGAATAAAGTTTTCAGATCTACTACATGATCTGCAACGTAGAGAATTCATGGTCACATCCTGCGCTGACACGCCCGATTTTATGCAGATGCAAAGCTTCTCTGCTCTGCATTGATTTTTCCGCATTGCAAATTAAGTTCTTAGGCAGATACAATGTATATACGTCAAATCACCTATTTTTCGCGCACTTGAAATTCAAGACTTCATCACACGCGAAGTTGCTCTGTTTACTTGAATTTTTTTCCGCAATGGAAACTGAAGTCTTGCTCATTTTTCTTCTGCTGGTAAATCTTTTTTTTTTTCTCCTCATTAGTGCTCAAGAAGTAAGTTTTAGGATATACTCTGTGTGCCCTTGTAATAAATATGCCAGCTTCAATTCACCATGCAATCGCCCATTCAGTATTCGCATTTAAAATCCACGTCACTGTAATAAATCAAAGTGCCGACATAAGGACCTCTCAGAAAAAAGCTAACTTATCTTCCCCAGATTTTCGGCTATAGCTCTGAGCCAAAAACGTTTTAAGGTCAGGAAATATTTTCTTTTTGTATAATAGCATTTGTAGCTTGGAATGCAGCAACAAATAGATGAGCAAGACACATTGATGTGCAATTAATCCTGTAACATGATCATTTAAATGAAATAGTCATTATTATCAATATACGCGGCCAAATAGAAAATCGGCCTCTTCAAAACACACGCTCAGCGGGCTGCAAAAGACTGACAGCGGACTGCTATAAATGCATTATCAGCCCTACAGCTGATTGGTTCTTGCTTCAACTTTGTGATATGCCTATTATTTATAGACGATTTTACGCATTTTTTCGGTAATTTTAAATACGTTCACTGGACTGAGTTGATTCTTTAATAGCTTGTTCAACCAACACTTACATGATGATTTGAAGTGACTTTGAATTCGTTATTCACTTAGCTTGTATTATTAAAACTCGCATTCTTGATATCATTTGGCCTTGTTTATTGATAATAATGATAATGACATGACTTTTTTCGGGAATATTGTTTATTTGCGCCCTTGTAGTGTCATTTTAGGGCGCAAATAAACAATATTCCCGAAAAAAGTCATGTTATTCCCTTTTTGTTTCCTACTTAGAGGCGGTATTTTTAGAATAAAAATTTCTCTCGTTACAGATATAAATAACTAATAATATAAAGTTTTTTGTGCAGTACAGTAGTTAGCAGTATTTTGCACATTAGAAACGACTTAGTAGGATAACAGGGTGAGTAGGTGACGTGGGGATGGATGAATCTATACAAGCTGTACGAAAATGCTTTCTGTTATGTGTCTCAACAGGTTTCCCTACGAGGGAATTCGACCTTTATTTCACCAACGTTGGAATCAATGATTACGTTATCCATCATGGTCTGGAGGTAACCAGTGCTTTTACGATTTGCCTCCGAGTGCGTACCACTGAAAAGACATCCAATTATCTGTCAGTCGTGAGTTACAGCTTGTCAACGAACTACAATGAAATCGTGATGGGCAGGATGTCAGACATTCGGTTCTACGTCAACGAACAATCAGTGTAAGGGAAAAAGTCAAGATTATATCAATATATCATGATCGAACTTTTATGGCAAGGCATTCGTTTAGATTTACGGTTTGCAGTCTCGGGTGGGTTTGATAAGTGTATCAGGTTTCTGACCAATCATGTCTGAGAGCTATTCAGGAGGCGAATATAAGCCCGAGCTAACATGTGCTCGCCCCCTTTTTAGTGCTCACCATCACAAAGTGATGATCGTTTGGCTCTCATCGCAATTTCACATTTCCCTTCACCTCCTCCACCGCCTGCCTGCCATTGTTTGTATACCTCTCTTTCTATATGCTTTGTGTTACCCTGTGATGTGGCGGTAGTCCTTTGAACTGAGTAAACTCCGTCGCCTAGCGGTGGTCAAATTTTTACTCCAACCAAGACTCAATCTCTGGTGTGTAAACTCTCTTTCGGAAACGAGTACGTCATCACGCGAAGCTCTTGGTCGCGTAATGCACTTAGCGTTAATCGAATTAGTAACGTGTGGTAGAGCAGTAACTTACTCCATAACTGTCAACGGAGCTACGTTTTGTTTTCCAGAACGTAATATGTAGCTGTAATAGTACACGATATTGTTTTGGTATCGTAAATCATTATAGTGCCATCGTAGATTTCTTCGGAAAATAGCTTCCTGAGAAGACACGTAGTTACTAGTAAAATGCTAAACCCAGAAAGATTGAAAATTGAGAAACATTGGCTTCCAGGCTGACATGAAGTTCAACTTCTTTTTCGCGACAAGTTTAAGCGTGTGCTCTGAGCGTCTGACAGTTTCCACGACAAAAGTCCACTGAAGTTAACCCTTATCCGGCGGGGTTAGTGTCTGGATGGGAAACTTCAAAATATACGACTTGCTACCAGAAACATAGGACCGAAAATTCTATTTTAACGCTCAAAAATACGAGCTAAGCAAGCTACAGAATTTGTTAGCCTGCCTTATGCAAAACAACTATTTACGCAAAAGTAAATAAATATTGATACACACTTTGTAGCAAGAGCGCAAGGACGTTTTTAGGAAGTGTCGATGGAGAAAAAAAAATTGTCACCAGCAACAAAATTTGAAAACAACATAAATATTTTGCCACGAATATAAAAGTTGCCATCAGCGAAAAACGTTTTGGGAAATTTTTGCTACTTTCGATTTTTCTATTGTACTTTTGGCTGCACAATTAAATCGCAAAATCGAAAGTGACATCGATTTCACCGGCCGTCTGTGATCAAATTACCTTGCGTGTTACTATCCACTGGATTCAACTGTGACAAAATGACGGCAAGACATCGGATTGTTGTTTCGTTGTTTTGCTTTTTTTGTTCTTTCAAGTGTTATAAAGCCACGATGTGAGAAGAAATGTGTGAATTCAACACAAAGATCACTATTGTCCAACACTTGCAGTTGACTATTGTCTCTGCAAAGTCAAAAATTCACTCTCCTAGATCAGGTTATTAATCACCAGGTAATTCCATCCTTTGTTTGAAATAGAAGCTGCTGTATTATTCATCCGCGTCACAAATTTTTGCCGCTTTTGGGGCCATTTGTTGAAATTCAAGCACGCTTCCAACGGACCCGTAAAAAACCCTGTAAGTTGCAATTCTCGCCGACACCAAAGTTTGTTGGCCACCGAACAAAGTTCAAAGGGAGCCCTCGACTTAAACTTGTTGTTGGGTTTCTCTTCTCTGCCTCAAATTAACGACAATGCAGGCAGAAAAGAGAGACCGTGGGAAGAGGTAACTGATATAAAAACCCACGCATTTTTCCCTCGAAAGGAAACCACAGGGTCAATCCGGGAAACAGAACTGACAGTATTTTATTCCATGGTGCGAGTACGCTTTTATGGCAAAATTTCTGTCTCTGGCCGCTTTCACAGGCAATTTGTGAAAACTAAGGTGCGATATTTTACTGTTTCGTTTATTCTGAATGAAGAGTTCATAATTTCTATTACCGGACAAAAGTTTTGCGCACAGCTCCGTGGGAATTTCAACCTAAACAATCTTATCGGTCACAATGATAAAGATGAAAATAGTTTTCTACAGACAGCCCCGATGACAATGTGTGTAGTGCGCTTATAAAGTGTACTACCACAAATTACAAACACAATTGAGAGGCTTGACTGTTTGATGACATTTAGTGCCATTTACCTGTAAACTTGGAAACTTGCTGTTATTTGCACTCATGTTACAAATTGATTTATGAGAACTCCACTCTATTTTAGGCATTAAGAACTGAGTATTTTTTTCATGTATATTGTTAAGCATGTAAACCGTGTTTTGGCATTGTTCGTTTGTCAACATCTGCGTAAGAAAAGTACAGATTTCTATGGGAGAAGGTCACTGGCAGGCTTACTTCCATTTATTGGCCATAATTTTAAAATGCATGTATGTGCCTGCCTTATGGTTCTGATTAACTGACAAAGGTCGTCAATGCAAAACCAACACTGAAGCAAAAGTAGATTCCTTTCAACACTGAAAACTGAAAACTGTTTGACAAGTGAAAATGAATGACATTAATTTACCTTTTTGCAGAGATACCGGTGTATCTGTTGATGACGGTAACTGGCATCACGTTTGTATCACATGGGAGAGCACGAATGGCTCTTGGAAAGTTTACAAAGATGGCAACGAGCAAGCCCAAGGGTCTCAGTTGAAGACTGGTTATAAAATAAAGACCAACGGAATCCTCACTGTCGGGCAAGAGCAAGATTCGTTTGGTGGCGACTTTGACCCAACTCAAAGTTACCTCGGAGAGCTGACGGGCCTCAATATCTGGAACCGAGTTCTCTCTTTAAGCGAGATCTTGAAAATCTCGAAATCGTGCCATGTGGGGCAGGGTAACGTCAAGAAATGGTCTGATTTTAAAGTAGGAATCAGAGGCAATGTAAGGGTTATCTCCCCATCGGCTTGCGAAGTGTAAAATTCACCTTTAGTTGTCTGGCATTGCTGCATGAAAGCATCATGAATCATTTTTTTCAATAAATGTTTTGCCGTGTGTATCGCTGTTTCATTATTGGCTTTGTTTAAAGTAGATTTAACGAAGGAGGGTGAACATTGGTGTCTGAGATTTTAATCACATCTAGTCCATTAAACGTTGGAACTTTTGAAACAATTACAGCCTTTTTTAATCGTCCGGCCAGTACTGCAACTTTCAATAAAATACCCACACTTGATGTGTGAACATTTAATGGCACTTTCTAGAGTATGAGGGGCCTCCCAAGGAGGTCGAATATCCTTTGGATTGCGTTTAACAAAAACTCTCAAATTCTTAAAATATCAGAGGAAATGTGCTGCCTTTGAAATTAGATCCTTAATTTTTAGAGTTTCAAGTCTTGTGAACAAGGACTGTAAACCGTAGCGCCTGTCTCGCAATCCTTAACTTTCAACACTTGTTTGGTTTAAGAACATAGAATTTGTTAGCGAAGAGGAAGACAAGGTGTTCCGGTTTTGTGAAATGTGGTCGGCCAGACTAACTTTTTGTAGCGTGTAAGACTATTAAGCGAATGCGACTACAATAACAAAATCCCTTTAGAACGGTCGGGGGATTTGCCAGGAGCTAAAAAATCTCACTGAGATACATAGCCTCCGGATCCCACGCAGCGTCCCCCGGTCTTGGGGTTTCGTCACGCGTTCCTCCCCCACCAGCCAGGTGATCTGGTGACGTAATTCGGAGGACTGGGGAGAAAAATTTTAACGCCGTATCCCACAAACACGCGCGGCCTTTTTTTCGAATTTAATATGGCAAAGGCGAGATTAGAGCTTGTCGGGTCTACTTGAATGTTCTTTCAGTAACAGGAAATGTGGTAGACACTGAATAATCTGTTGAGTTTTGGCGATGGAAATACTGCAGGGAGTTTGGGAACAACACCTAAGGCCGTGCGCGGTTGTGGGATACGGCGTTGAAATTTTTCTTCCCAGTCCTCCAAATTACGTGTATTGGCTGTTTCGGAATTCTACAGTCGTCTTTTCGTCTCACTTCTTAGTCTCCTCTTGCAGATAATTGCAGTCGTATGTGGAAGATTTGTTCGCGCAAGGATTTCGTTATTGGTGACTTTGTCTTGCCAGATGATTCCCAGAATTTTACGCAGACAGCGCAGGTGGAACATATTAAGTCCTTTCTAAATTCTCCTGTTCTGAGTTATAGAGGAAGGTACCTCAGTATGCATGCTACGTACATTCTGATCTTGGTCTTCATTGTGAGCATTTTGTTGTTCCATGCTCTCTTCCTAAGTCTACCAAAAGATGTTGTAGCTGTGGGAAATTAACTCTCGCGTCAATTAGCCTATTGGAAATCAATGAGACTTCAATTTACACGATGCGAAGGGAAATTTGCTTCCCAACAAAGGAAAATAACGCGAAAAAGAGGGTAAATTTTCAAATTTTGGGAAATTAACGTGTCTGCTACACCAAAAAATCTTGTTGGGAACTGGAACAAATTACAAACAAGGATCGCGCAATATTGGCCCTAATCATATGGGTTGGAGCTATAAGTTAATAACTCAGACGTCTCGATCTGCGATGGAATGAGGCACATTAATTTACGATATATGGGGTTTTGCACCAATCTCTAGAGACACAGATAACAATGATGTAATGTTCAATTGCTGGTAGACGAGCAAAAAGAGCTAATAAGAGATCATTTGTTTTATGGCGGCGATTACGTAACGTGAAAACCACCTCTTATTGCTTATTTTTAGAACGGCTCCTAATAGATTTTTGCGAGAACAAAACGTAGCTGCATTGCGTTACACGCACGATTTTGCATTTAGCGCGAGGAATTCCCCGTGCGGCTTCTTGGTTGCGGACCAATCAGGATATTTCATGGTCATTAAGACCAATCTGATTGGCCATTCTTTGGCGGGACCTGTATTCTAAATTTAGATAACAGGGAGTTCAAGAAACGACGACGGCTACGATCGTGCTGCACGTGCTGTACGCATTTTTGGAATGACCAATTTGTAAGGTTTTGACAACAACATGGACAAACTGAAGTAAATCTTTCTTTTTCTCTCTTTACTTCAAATCCGTATGTACCAATCTGGAATTATCGTGAAATACTAATAACGTAAACTGATGGGCAAAGTCCAAATGAGAGAGATCGATACTTCTGGCTTTTAAGTAACGCAAGACTCTGTATTGTGTCTCTGAGTGACTTTTGTACACCGAGAAACATTTGCACACATATCCTACCAGTCTTGTAGTATTTGTATGCTCGGAACTCTAAGTCATTTTCTTCTAATAGTTTTTATAGCCATAGTTTCAGTCTACTTGCATGTATCGAGGTTTTTGAATAAACAAATGGCCTTGGGATAAAGTGCTTCCATACAGGTCACCCTTTCCAGAATAGACTCCTATTAATTTAAGAATGTTTGACTCTGGCACGAAGTCTCAATAAGAGTAAAACACAAACAGCGGTTACAAACATTTGCTCGAACTGCATAAAGAAATTCGCTAACAATAGAGCCTTAATTGAAGATGTCCGTAGTGAAAAACTTTATCTCTATAAATTCGCTAGTTGTCAATCAAATTCGTTAGTTCCCAATTCGTTTCAGTGGTATATTTGAAGTTAAATTTATCGGTAACTGAATAATGATCGCTTCTCATGGTGTATGTTGTAACATACGAAACGTTAAGTGTCTAAAAAGTTATGCAGTTCAACCAAATGTTTGTTACAGCTGTTTATGTTATATTCTGATTTAGACTCCTATTACTTTTAACCCAGGAGATTGGACCCCACAAATGGGTCACTTCTCCATAACT
>NW_027179722.1:0-10000 GCF_036669935.1 Montipora foliosa | reverse complement strand
CCGTGAATCGCGCTCGCCATGTTGAATTGAAATGGAAATTTTTGGGGTTTGTTTTAATTGACAGGTGTCAATCACGAATTGACCAATCAGCAATCTACGTTCAGATTCTGAACGTAAATACTGAAAAACTAGAGAGATCGCTTCAGGCTCTTCCTCATTCTCGACCCCAGAGCTCTTCTCTTGACTGAGGGAGAGAAGAGCTCTGGGGAACCCTGAAACAAAGTGTCTTCTCATTGGTTTTCGTGAAGAACAATCAAAAGCGTCTGTAATTGGTGCATTCATGTTAGCACGAGGAGTGAGCAGGCGCCGTAAGGCTCAAATAGCCAATTTTTGGCTGTAAGAACCCTACGGCGCATGTTCTGCTACGCAGAGTTTCCCAGAGCCTTGGGTCGACCCGAGGCTCTGGTGACGAGAATGGCTCTTCCTCTCTTGACTAGTTACCAAGCCCTTACATTTCGACCGCGCGCCATTTTTAACAGAAGAGCCTGTTTGCAGGCTAGATTCAGCCAGGTTAATCCCACTGAATTACTTCTGAATAGTTTTAGTTTTAGGCAAAGTTAATGTAGCGTTGTACCGTTAATCGAAAAAGTGATAGAATCGAGCCCCACACAGCGCTCGAGTTTTTGTTCAGGTCTCTTGATGAAATGACATTCATATCGATCTTCTAGTTAGTTAGTTAGGTGCAAGAATCGGTCAATGATCGCTCCATCATTTCATCTGCTATTCAAAAAGTCTTTTCATTATTCCATGTGGTATATTGAGAAACTCTCACCGAACGTAAATCAAGAAACCTTTAGCCATTTCTTTCAAACATGTAAATTGACGAATTGTCGCCCCTTAATTTGTTAGAAATCAGGGACAATAATTCACTCAGTACTGTAGAAGTTTTAATAACCACACTGTCCGTAAGTCACAACCCTTTTCGGGAAAATCACTAGTACTGCTACCAGCTGTCAAAAATGGGAACTCCCTCTTTGTACTTGAGCGCACATATAAAAAAAGACAACTCTCGTTGGTTATTTCTTCAACGCATTTCCCATCTGTCAACTAAACGTGAACTCTTTTGAAATACTATTTAATTCAATTCCGACAGAATCATCTAATGAATAAAGTTTTCAGACTTACGAAAAGATCGGCAACGTAGAGATTTTACATCCTGGGCTGACACGCCTTATTTTATCAGATTTGTCTTAGGCAGATGCAAAGCTTCTCTACCCTCCTTTATTTTTTCCGCATTGCAAATTGAAGTCTTAGGCAGATCCAAACGTCAAATCGCCTTTACTTTTTCGGCACTTGAAATTCAAGTCTTCGACTGTCAAACGCGAAGTTGCTTGTCTGCTTGCTTTCAGTTTTTCCGCATTGGAAATTGAAGTCTTGCGCAAATGTAAAACTGTCATCTTTCTTCTGCGGGTAAATCTATTTTTCTTGTGGATTAGTGCTCAAGAAGGATATACCCTGTGTGCCCTTGTAATAAGTATGCCAGCCTCGATTCGATGGATGAATCTCTACAAGCTGTACGAAAATGCTTTCTGCTATGTGTCTGAACAGGTTTCCCTTCGAATATCGACGGAATTCGACCTTTATTTCACCAACGTTGGTATCAATGATTACGTTATCCATCATGGTCTGGAGGTAACCAGGTTTCTGACCAATCACGTCCGAGTGCTATTCAGGTGGCAAATAAAAGCCCGACCTAACATGTGCTCATCACAGAGTGATCATCGTTTGGCTCTCATTGCAATTCACATTTTCCTCCACCTCCTCCACCGTCTTCCTGCGAGATCATTGTTTGTATACCTCGTATTACAAATTGATACATGAGAACTCCACTCTTTTTTAGGCAATAATATACCAGTCAAATTTGAAGCTTTAACATCCCCCCCGGGCATACCCCGGACATTTGAATCCTTTTCCTGCCCGGGGGGAGGGAATTTGATCATCTTAGTCTTCCCGGGGGCGGGGCATTTAATCACCGCTCATAGAGGGTAGGGAATTTGATCGCTAGCCTCTATTTCATGTTACATTACCACGTGGGTTGATAAATCATGGCGGAGACAAACTTACACGCATTCCAGATTTTATGCTTTTGCCCTAAGATTTCGAATCACTGAGCATTCTCTCTGACCTTGAATAACTGAGAATTCCCCTGGCACCATTGGTATGAAAAAAAACATTGTAAGATCAGAAAATGTTTTCTCTTTGTGTAATACCATTTGTAGCTTGGAATGCAGAAACAAACACTGTTAGAGAGTGATACATAACCAAGTGCTGTAAACCAACTTGAAGTTGATCAGTGACATAAATCGAGGTGCAATAAATTCAGTAACATGGTCACCGAATCAAGTAGTATAAGTGCCAATTCAGAGGCGGAGACATGTATTTTGTAATGAAAATTTCCTCTACTTACAAATACCTACTTTCCCATGTTTCAACATCATTTTTTAAGAAAATGGCTTAATACTTCCTGAATAACTAATAATATAGAGAGTTTTGTCACAGTATGTAAAACGGCTCAGTTCGGCTTTGAATATCCTATCTAACTTGCGTTATACAGTACAGTAGGTAGCACTACTTTGTAAAAGAGAAACGGCTTAGTAACTTAATAGCGTGGCTGGGTGGCGTGTGGATGGATGAATCTTGAGGCTGTACGAAAAGGCTTTCTCTTATGTGTTTCAACAGGTTTCCCTTCCAGAGAATTCGACCCTTATATCACGAACGTTAAAATCAATGATTACGTTATGTCTGCAGGTAACCCACACTTTCATGTTTTTTCGTGTATACTGTTAATCAAGTAAACCGTGTTTTGGCAATGAACATTCACTTGTAAACGATTTGTATCAAAGGTTCATTGGTGGGCTTACTTCCATTTATAGGCCAGGAAACTCAGCCATAACTGTAAAATAATGGTTCCGATTGCAACAAGTAGATTCCTTTCAACACGCTACTGAAAACTCAAAGTTCATGTGTAAAATTTAGTTACATTTTTTGATCTTTTCTCAGAAATAGCGGTGTATCTGCGGATGACAGTAACTGGCAGAATGTTTGTACCACATGGGAGAGCACGAATGGCTCGTGGAAAGTTTACAAAGATGGCAGCGTGCAAGCCCGTGGGTCTCAGTTGAAGTTTGGTTATAAAATAAAGACTAACGAAAGCCTCATTGTCGGACAAGAACAAAACTCGTTTGGAGGCGTCTTTGACCCAACTCAAAGTTACCTCGGAGAGCTGACGAGCCCCAGTATCTTGAGCAGAGCTCTGGCTTCAAGCGAAATCTTGAAAATGTCGAAATCATGCCATGTTGGGCGAGGTACCGTCAAGAAAGGCTTTAATTTTAAAGTAGGAATAAGAGGCAATGTAAGGGTTATATCCCCATCGGCTTGCGAAGTGTAAAATTCAGTTTCCTTTGTCTGGCATTGCTGCATGAAAGCATCATGAATCATTCTTTTCAATAAATGTTTTGCCGTGTGTTACCACTTTTTCATTATTGGCTTCGTTTAAAGTAGATTTATCGAAGGAGGGTAAACATTGGCATCTGAAATTTTAATGACTCCCGATCGATTAAATGTAGGAACTTTTGAACCAATTACAGCCTTTCTTAATCCTTCGGATTACCGCAACTTAAATAAAACTCTGTACGCTAACTACATCTCCTAACTGATTTACTTACCAATATACACGTACTTGCTAAAAATTGATGGACTTTTTGTTGATGTTTCCTACTTTCAATTTCAACCTAGTTTAAAATTAAACTTACGTAAACCTAGGTTGAAATCATTTCAACCTGAATTCCAAATTTACCTGTAACACATACACTCTGGTTGCGAAAAGGAGGACAAGGCTCTCTTGCTAAGTCTACCAAAGGATTTTGCTACTCCATGGGAAGTTAACGCTCGCGTTAATTAACATATTTGAAATCAACGCGACTTCAATTAACGCAATGTGAAGGGACTGATTTTGCCTCCCAAGAAAGGAAAGTAACGCGAAAGAGTCGTGAAAATTGTGGGAAATTAACGCATCTGCTACACTAACAAAAAATCGTTGATAACTGATTACAAACAGTGATCGTGCAATATTGTCCCTAAACGTATGGGTTGGAGCCAGAGGTTAATAACCCAGAAGTCTCGATCTGCCATGGAATGAGGCGCATCAATTTACGATATAAAGGGCAAACATTGCAAGTCACTGCTGTGAGAATATGTATGGCGGAAACTTAATCGACGTCCAAAAAAAAAAAAAAACGATTTTGGAGAGAGATCAACGCTTTTTTCGACAAAGTTTTATCAGAAATTGATTTGGGCAATGTTGACCCGTGTCAAGTGTAAGTTTTTGTTTGAATAACCGTGAAATATGAGAGAAAATTTACTTGGATTAACCTTGCTCGTGTAAGAATCCGTACGGTTTATTGTGAAATTGACATCGTAACACAATAAAGCCCTTTTAGCTTTATTTACGTGTGTAAACGAATTATGGCTTCTGGAAATTTATCTCCTCAAAGGAGAGAAGTTGTTGTCAGAGGAGATAGAAATTGTTTGAACAGAGCTATTAGGGAATTTAAGATCCACGACGGCGACGGTCTACGAAAACGTCACCTCAAAATATAACTTGGCTCTATCATAAGTCTTTCGCGATTATTCAGTCTCATTCACGTCCTACAATGTGGGCGAAGTGTCCTACAAACAAATTGGTACGAGCGGTTTCAGAGTTAAAATAGAGAATGAAAGATTCTCTGTTGCATGCTTACGTTGTCGTCAATACCTCAAATTTGGTGATTTCACGTCGTCGTTATGCAGAGGACCGCTAAGATACTTGCTAAAATCCGTGCTGCACGTGCAGCACGATTACTTCTGCTCTTTTAACCAATGATATCATTGTTTTGTGCCGTTGTCGTAATCGTAGCCGTCGCCGTTTCTTAAATTCCCTATTGCTTTTGGAGGGATGAAATGAGCGATGAGAAACATGAGGAAATTCATTGATATTGAAGAACCCAACGGTTTTTGAGCGTTAGCTAGCAGCTACTATTTTCTACAAACTCTGTGAGAGTCCAATCACTTTAATGTACTACGATGATTCTGCTCAAGGAAACCATTTCAATCTCCTTCTGCCTCGAGGTGGCTGTTTTAATGCTCCTCTTCTATAGAATACAGTGCTCAGTCTCTGTTTCGAAAGATTTAGATAACATTGGGAATTCATATGCCTCAGCTGTTAAACCAACCTTTTCTGTCAACTACCACCTTCAAGTATTAAAGTCACTGGATCGAAGTAAACTTGTCAAGCTCCACTATGACTTCGACAAATACAAAAGCGTCATCTTCATATACTACTTCTCTGTAGACCTGATCTTTGGAGCAGGTCTTCGAGGTTTTAGTCCTCTCTCAACCACACTCTCTATGTACTAAGTGGTCGTAGGACATTCAGAGGTTCTGTAACCAGGTAAAAAAGTATTTGAAGAGACGTTTTACCCATCTAAATCTTGAATTGGTCACGATTAAATAGCTCTAGCCCACGACAACCAACATTGTTATTCCTGTTCCCCCCTACACACGCACACCGCACAATGGATCTCCACTGTTATTTGAATTGTTGAGTTTAGAAATAGGCCAAAAGCTAGCCTATACACACGTAAATACAACTGGAAAGGCTTCATTGAGTTATATCCTCCAGATTTATTCCTAACTTTGTAATATTTTGAGACCATTTAACAATAAACCTTACGCAAGCAAGGAAGTTAATCAGCAAACTTTATCTCATATTTCACGGTTATTCAAACAAAAACTTACACTTGCCACATAACAACATTGCCCAAATCGATTTCTGATAAAATTGTGTCGAAAAAGGCATTGATCTCTCTCCAAGATCGTTTTTTTGGACGTCGAATAAGCTTCCGCCATACATTTTCTCACAGCGACTTGCAATGTTTTCCTCCAAAATGCGATCCCAGAACCCTTTGCGTATAAAGCACGGATCCGATTACTGGCAACTCATTCATTTATGGCAGCGATGACGACGTCAAAACCACCTATTTTCCATTTTTAGAACGGCACTGCTAGATTTTTGCTGGAACAAAACGTAGCTGCATTGCTTTCCGCACACGATTTTGCAGTTAGCGCGAGAAAACAATCCCCTGTGCGGCTTCTTGGTGTGCGAACCAATCACGGAAGAGTTCATGGTCATAAGGCTCAATCTGATTGGCCATTATTTGGCGGGACCCGTATTCTAAATTTAGATAATACCGTAAACCGATGGGCCAAGTCGAAATGAGAGAGATCGACACTTTTGTATGGAAAGCAATAAGTTTTTTCATATAATCTTCCCTTTTTTGGCCTTGAAGTTTTGTCTCGACGTTTTGGAGTTTTGTCACAGTGTGCCGTGGCAACATTATTATGCGGTGTGGTTTTGTCATAATGTGACGACGTTAATGGTTACGTGTTGTGTTTCCATCATGATGTGTTTGAGGTCTCAGTTCTTTTCACGTGCTGTGCTTATAATCGCATAAAGGAAGGAAGACGTCATAAAAAAACCTCAACACATAAAATGCAAACGCAGTACGTCAAAAGAAGACTAAAACACATCATGATGGAAACACAACACGTAACCAGCAAACGCCGTCACATAATGACAAAACCTCACTACATAACAAACAAACCACACAACAAGGCAAAACTTCAAGACCAAAAGAATAAAGATTACATAAAAAGGTTATAGCTTTCCATACTTCTGGGTCATGGACATTTGGTTAAAGCTAATTTACAAGAACTTAATGTGATAAACGCATAGAACCGCCCTGAAGTCTTATGGAGAGGAATAAACCACGTCACTTCCGGTCATGGGTCACTTCCCGCAGGTGATATCCCCCAGGGTAATCGTTGAGAGGGGATAATCCTCTCTACGGTTGATAATTCCCTTAGGCATTTAGTGAGAAGTCATAATTCCCCAGCGACGTGAGTGAGAGGTGATAATCCTTTCTAGGGGGTAATAATCCCCAGGAAATTTATTTAGAGGTGATAATCCTTTCTGCGGGGTGATAATCCATCCAAGGTATGGAGAAGTGAAACCTTTATGAGATCCAATCCCATGGGTTAAAAGAAATACGAGTCTAAATAGGAATAATATACAAGCAGCGGTTACAAACATTTGCCTGAACTGCATAACTTTGGTAAACTTAAGGTTTCGTATGTTACAACATACATCATCAGAAATGATCATTATTCAGTTACAGATAAATTTAAATTCAAGTATACCACTGAAACGGATTGGGAACTAACGAATTTGATTGACAACTAACGAATTTACACGACAAGAAATACGCTCATAATAGAGATACAACGATTTTCTCATTACCAACGTCTCCATTTAAGGCTCTACTATTAACGTATTTCTTTATGCATGCAGTTCAAGCAATTGTTTGTATCCGCTGTTTGTGTTTTATTCTTATTGAAACTTAAATGCACACGCAGCGATCTCGTATGAGAGGGAATGTGAACTAGATTTCTAATTCAATATGGCTGACCACATGACGCTCTCTTATTGCTTCATTTATATGAAGTGTACACACGGTGCAACAACGCTGCTTTCGCTAATTCTGTCGCTGCGATTAATCGCACGAATTCAAACTGGTTTGAATTCGTGCGACTGATCGCGGCGAAAAAATTCTGCCGCAGCGACAATGACAGTAAACGATTTACTAATGTGAAAGATTGACGTGAGATAAAGTGCGCTAATAAAATCAATTTTTTGGAACCTGGAGTGTGTCACAGATTTGGCGGAAGATCGCGCAAATTAACGCGCCACTCATTTCCTATAATAACGTGGTCCACTTGTAGCCACACTCCCCCCCCCCCCCCTCTTCCCGAGGAAAACGGTTTTTCCTTGGGAGAGGCCTATCGCCACAAGACGCTAGTTATGATGTTAGGGTTGTTTGGTTTTGTCAGGTGAATGCGCTTTTTATTCCTGGGAATAATCCAAGTTGGGAAAACATGAGAATCTTTTTTGAACTGGGACGAATTGGTGCAACGGTACGTCATTCGGCTGTAGGGCAGCATGGCTCCTCCCACCGTGGTACGAGGATGCGCTGGCCACGCATTTGTGGTCTTAGTTGGACGTTGATCCATTACTGGAAAACAGCTTTGTGGACGGTTTTGACATGCATGAAGACATGAGTGTTGGCGAATATGCGTCAGAAAATAGATCCCGCCCATTGACAAGGCATTTTGCTAAAAGAAAAGAAGCGACAGTTCAACTTGATTGGCTGTTTGCCTGACGCCACATCCCCACTTCAACTTATTTCAAGAAGTATCGATTTGGTCACTCTTACTTACCCAGTGCACCGAGCAGTGTACCTCTCGATATCTACGGTTGCTCTCTTCCAGATCAAACAACAAATGGCAAATGTTGGGCTCTATTTCCTGTTTATCGCAGTTGTGTTTATTTTTTTCAGAAGCACAAAAACCCAGCGATCTCTCTCATCCGCTTGTCACTGTAGTCCAACGATAAAGGTGTCAGTGGAAGGTGACAAGGGCGACTTGTGTGAGGCAAACAAACAACTCCAACAAGCATTGACCACTTGAGGAAAGAACTTGAGACTGTGAAAAATCGAAGCAGTCAGATTATGTCAGGTAAATTCTAACTATATCTGAATAGATTTGGCTTTTGGGCTCAGTTAATGTAGCATTGTACCGTTAATCGAGAAGGTTATAAAATCGAGTTCCACACAGCGCTCGAGTTTGTGGCAGGTTTCTGGATGGAATGACATACGCATTGATTTTCTAGTTAGGTGCAAGAATCGCTCAATGATCGCTCTACCATTTTATCTGCTATTCAAAAACCCTTTTCATTATGCCAAGTCATATTGAGAAACCCTCACGAACGGAAATCAGGAAACCTTTAGCCATTTCTGTTAAACATGTAAATTTACGAATTGTCGGGAATTTTGTTAGAAATCAGCGACAATTCAGTTAGTACCGTAAAAGTTTTAATAACCACACTGTCCGTATGTCACAACTCTTTTCGGGAAAATCACTGCTACTCGCTGTCAAAATGGGAACTCCTCTTTGCACTTGAGTGCACATTATCTAATGAAAGACATTTCTCGTTGGTTAATTTTTCAAGGCATCTTTGGTCTGTCAACTCAACTTGAACTCTTATGAAATACTAATTAATTCAATTCCGACAGAATCATCCAATGAATAAAGTTTTCAGACTTACGAGAAGATCGGCAACGTAGAGATTTGACATCCTGGGCTGACAATCCTTATGTTATCAAATTTGTTTTTTTAAGTCTTGGGCAGATGCAAGTTCTCTGCTCTGCTTTAATTTTTCCGCCTTTGCAAAATTGAAGTCTTAGGCAGATCCAAACGTCAAATCGCCTTTAATTTTTCGTTACTTGAAATTCAAGTCTTCGACGGTCACACGCGAAATCAAGTTGCTTGTCTGCTTGCTTTCAGTTTTTCCGCATTGGAAATTGAAGTCTTGCGCAAATGTAAAACTGTCATCTTTCTTCTGCGGGTGTAATCTATTTTTTTGTGGATTAGTGCGCAAGAAGAGATAGTTAGGAAATACCCTGTGTGCTTTTGGATAAATATGCCAGCTTCAATTCGATGGAACAATCTTTACAAGCTGTACGAATGCTTCTGCTATGTGTTCAACAGGTTTGCCCTACGAGGGAATTCGACCTTTATTTCACGAATTTTGGAATCAATGATTACGTTATCCATCATGGTCTGGAGGTAACCAGTGCTTTTACGATTTGCTTCCGAGTGCGTACCACTGAAAAGGACAGCTCAATTATCTGTCAGTCGTGAGTTATAGCTTGCCACACGAGCTACAATGAAATCGTGTGTTCAGGAGTGTCAGGACTATTAGGCTCTATGTCGGTGCAAGAATCAATGTAAGGGAAAAAGGCTCAAGATGATAACAATCTAGCATATTCGTGTTTTAATGGCAAAGCATTCGTTTAGATATACGCGGTTTCCAGGCTCGGGCGGATTTAATAAGTGTATCAGGTTT
>NW_027179721.1:0-31287 GCF_036669935.1 Montipora foliosa | reverse complement strand
TTATTTTGCAGTGTTTTTTGCAGCAGTTTTCCAGTAAAAACAGCAAAAACGTTTATCATGACCAATTTTTAAAAAAGTTAAAATTACAGTGCCAGTGCAAAATTGTGCAAAACGTTCGTTTTAGCCTCTAAATAACACGTTTTATGAAAACTGCTATTTGCCTGTGTTTGCAGCAGTTTTCCAGTAAAAACAGCAAAAAGGTTTATCATGACCAATTTTTAAAAAAGTTAAAATTACAGTGCCAGTGCAAAATTGTGCAAAACGTTCGTTTTAGCGTCTAAATAACACGTTTTATGAAAACTGCTATTTTGCAGTGTTTGCAGCAGTTTTCCAGTAAAAACAGCAAAAAACGTTTATCATGACCAATTTAAAAAAAGTAAAATTACAGTGCCAGTGCAAAATTGTGCAAAACGTTCGTTTTAGCCTCTAAATAACACGTTTTATGAAAACTGCTATTTTGCAGTGTTTGCAGCAGTTTTCCAGTAAAAACAGCAAAAACGTTTATCATGACCAAATTTTAAAAAAGTTAAAATTACAGTGCCAGTGCAAAATTGTGCAAAACGTTCGTTTTAGCTTCTAAATAACACGTTTTATGAAAACTGCTATTTTGCAGTGTTTGCAGCAGTTTCCCAGTCAAAACAGCAAAAACGTCTATCAAGACCAATTTTTAAAAAAGTTAGAATTACAGTGCCAGTGCAAAATTGTGCAAAACGTTCCTTTTAGCCTCTAAATAGCACGTTTTATGAAAACTGCTATTTTGCAGTGTTTGCAGCAGTTTTCCAGTAAAAACAGCAAAAACGTTTATCATGACCTAATTTTAAAAAAGTTAAAATTACAGTGCCAGTGCAAAATTGTGCAAAACGTTCGTTTTAGCCTCTAAATAACACGTTTTATGAAAACTGCTATTTTGCAGTGTTTGCAGCAGTTTTCAGTAAAAACAGCAAAAACGTTTATCATGACCAATTTTTAAAAAAGTTAAAATTACAGTGCCAGTGCAAAATTGTGCAAAACGTTCGTTTTAGCCTCTAAATAACACCTTTTTATGAAAACTGCTATTTTGCAGTGTTTGCAGCAGTTTTCCAGTAAAAACAGCAAAAACGTTTATCATGACCAATTTTTAAAAAAGTTAAAATTACAGTGCCAGTGCAAAATTGTGCAAAACGTTCGTTTTAGCCTCTAAATAACACGTTTTATGAAAACTGCTATTTTGCAGTGTTTGCAGCAGTTTTCCAGTAAAAACAGCAAAAACGTTTATCATGACCAATTTTTAAAAAAGTTAAAATTACAGTGCCAGTGCAAAATTGTGCAAAACGTTCGTTTTAGCCTCTAAATAACACGTTTTATGAAAACTGCTATTTTACAGTGTTTGCAGCAGTTTTCCAGTAAAAACAGCAAAAACGTTTATCAAGACCAATTTTTAAAAAAGTTAAAATTACAGTGCCAGTGCAAAATTGTGCAAAACGTTCGTTTTAGCCTCTAAATAACACGTTTTATGAAAACTGCTATTTTGCAGTGTTTGCAGCAGTTTTCCAGTAAAAACAGCAAAAACGTTTATCAAGACCAATTTTAAAAAAGTTAAAATTACAGTGCCAGTGCAAAATTGTGCAAAACGTTCGTTTTAGCCTCTAAATAACACGTTTTATGAAAACTGCTATTTTACAGTGTTTGCAGCAGTTTTCCAGTAAAAACAGCAAAAACTTTATCAAGACCAATTTTTAAAAAAGTTAAAATTACAGTGCCAGTGCAAAATTGTGCAAAACGTTCGTTTTAGCCTCTAAATAACACGTTTTATGAAAACTGCTATTTTACAGTGTTTGCAGCAGTTTTCCAGTAAAAACAGCAAAAACGTTTATCAAGACCAATTTTTAAAAAAGTTAAAATTACAGTGCCAGTGCAAAATTGTGCAAAACGTTCGTTTTAGCCTCTAAATAACACGTTTTATAAAAACTGCTATTTTACAGTGTTTGCAGCAGTTTTCCAGTAAAAACAGCAAAAACTTTATCATGACCAAATTTTAAAAAAGTTAAAATTACAGTGCCAGTGCAAAATTGTGCAAAACGTTCGTTTTAGCCTCTAAATAACACGTTTTATGAAAACTGCTATTTTGCAGTGTTTGCAGCAGTTTTCCAGTAAAAACAGCAAAAACGTTTATCTAGACCAATTTTAAAAAAGTTAAAATTACAGTGCCAGTGCAAAATTGTGCAAAACGTTCGTTTTAGCCTCTAAATAACACGTTTTATGAAAACTGCTATTTTACAGTGTTTGCAGCAGTTTTCCAGTAAAAACAGCAAAAACGTTTATCAAGACCAATTTTTAAAAAAGTTAAAATTACAGTGCCAGTGCAAAATTGTGCAAAACGTTCGTTTTAGCCTCTAAATAACACGTTTTATGAAAACTGCTATTTTACAGTGTTTGCAGCAGTTTTCCAGTAAAAACAGCAAAAACGTTTATCAAGACCAATTTTTAAAAAAGTTAAAATTACAGTGCCAGTGCAAAATTGTGCAAAACGTTCGTTTTAGCCTCTAAATAACACGTTTTATGAAAACTGCTATTTTGCAGTGTTTGCAGCAGTTTTTCAGTAAAAGCAGCAAAAACGTTTATCAAGACCCAATTTTACAAAAGTGAAAATTACAGTGCCAGTGCAAAATTGTGCAAAACGTTCGTTTTAGCCTCTAAATAACACGTTTTATGAAAACTGCTATTTTGCAGTGTTTGCAGCAGTTTTCCAGTAAAAACAGCAAAAACGTTTATCAAGACCAATTTTAAAAAAGTTAAAATTACAGTGCCAGTGCAAAATTGTGCAAAACGTTCGTTTTAGCCTCTAAATAACACGTTTTATGAAAACTGCTATTTTACAGTGTTTGCAGCAGTTTTCCAGTAAAAACAGCAAAAACGTTTATCAAGACCATTTTTTAAAAAAGTTAAAATTACAGTGCCAGTGCAAAATTGTGCAAAACGTTCGTTTTAGCCTCTAAATAACACGTTTTATGAAAACTGCTATTTTACAGTGTTTGCAGCAGTTTTCCAGTAAAAACAGCAAAAAAGTTTATCAGACCAATTTTTAAAAAAGTTAAAATTACAGTGCCAGTGCAAAATTGTGCAAAACGTTCGTTTTAGCCTCTAAATAACACGTTTTATGAAAACTGCTATTTTACAGTGTTTGCAGCAGTTTTCCAGTAAAAACAGCAAAAACGTTTATCAAGACCAATTAAAAAAAAAAAAAATTACAGTAAAAGTGCAAAACTCTGCAAAACGTTCGTTTTAGCCTCTAAATAACACGTTTTATGAAAACTGCTATTTTACAGTGTTTGCAGCAGTTTTCCAGTAAAAACAGACAAAACGTTTATCAAGACCAATTTTAAAAAAGTTAAAATTACAGTGCCAGTGCAAAATTGTGCAAAACGTTCGTTTTAGCCTCTAAATAACACGTTTTATGAAAACTGCTATTTTACAGTGTTTGCAGCAGTTTTCCAGTAAAAACAGCAAAAACGTTTATCAAGACCATTTTTAAAAAAGTTAAAATTACAGTGCCAGTGCAAAATTGTGCAAAACGTTCGTTTTAGCCTCTAAATAACACGTTTTATGAAAACTGCTATTTTACAGTGTTTGCAGCAGTTTTCCAGTAAAAACAGCAAAAACGTTTATCAAGACCAATTTTTAAAAAAGTTAAAATTACAGTGCCAGTGCAAAATTGTGCAAAACGTTCGTTTTAGCCTCTAAATAACACGTTTTATGAAAACTGCTATTTTACAGTGTTTGCAGCAGTTTTCCAGTAAAAACAGCAAAAACGTTTATCAAGACCAATTTTAAAAAAGTTAAAATTACAGTGCCAGTGCAAAATTGTGCAAAACGTTCGTTTTAGCCTCTAAATAACACGTTTTATGAAAACTGCTATTTTACAGTGTTTGCAGCAGTTTTCCAGTAAAAACAGCAAAAACGTTTATCCAGACCAATTTTTAAAAAAGTTAAAATTACAGTGCCAGTGCAAAATTGTGCAAAACGTTCGTTTTAGCCTCTAAATAACACGTTTTTACAGTGTTTGCAGCAGTTTTCCAGTAAAAACAGCAAAAACGTTTATCAAGACCAATTTTTAAAAAAGTTAAAATTACAGTGCCAGTGCAAAATTGTGCAAAACGTTCGTTTTAGCCTCTAAATAACACGTTTTATGAAAACTGCTATTTTACAGTGTTTGCAGCAGTTTTCCAGTAAAAACAGCAAAAACGTTTATCAAGACCAATTTTTAAAAAAGTTAAAATTACAGTGCCAGTGCAAAATTGTGCAAAACGTTCGTTTTTAGCCTCTAAATAACACGTTTTATGAAAACTGCTATTTTACAGTGTTTGCAGCAGTTTTCCAGTAAAAACAGCAAAAACGTTTATCAAGACCAATTTTTAAAAAAGTTAAAATTACAGTGCCAGTGCAAAATTGTGCAAAACGTTCGTTTTAGCCTCTAAATAACACGTTTTATGAAAACTGCTATTTTACAGTGTTTGCAGCAGTTTTCCAGTAAAAACAGCAAAAACGTTTATCAAGACCAATTTTTAAAAAAGTTAAAATTACAGTGCCAGTGCAAAATTGTGCAAAACGTTCGTTTTAGCCTCTAAATAACACGTTTTATGAAAACTGCTATTTTACAGTGTTTGCAGCAGTTTTCCAGTAAAAACAGCAAAAACGTTTATCAAGACCAATTTTTAAAAAAGTTAAAATTACAGTGCCAGTGCAAAATTGTGCAAAACGTTCGTTTTAGCCTCTAAATACAACGTTTTATGAAAACTGCTATTTTACAGTGTTTGCAGCAGTTTTCCAGTAAAAACAGCAAAAACGTTTATCAAGACCAATTTTTAAAAAAGTTAAAATTACAGTGCCAGTGCAAAATTGTGCAAAACGTTCGTTTTAGCCTCTAAATAACACGTTTTATGAAAACTGCTATTTTACAGTGTTTGCAGCAGTTTTCCAGTAAAAACAGCAAAAACGCTAAAATTACAGTGCCAGTGCAAAATTGTGCAAAACGTTCGTTTTAGCCTCTAAATAACACGTTTTATGAAAACTGCTATTTTACAGTGTTTGCAGCAGTTTTCCAGTAAAAACAGCAAAAACGTTTATCAAGACCAATTTTTAAAAAAGTTAAAATTACAGTGCCAGTGCAAAATTGTGCAAAACGTTCGTTTTAGCCTCTAAATAACACGTTTTATGAAAACTGCTATTTTACAGTGTTTGCAGCAGTTTTCCAGTAAAAACAGCAAAAACGTTTATCAAGACCAATTTTTAAAAAAGTTAAAATTACAGTGCCAGTGCAAAATTGTGCAAAACGTTCGTTTTAGCCTCTAAATAACACGTTTTATGAAAACTGCTATTTTACAGTGTTTGCAGCAGTTTTCCAGTAAAAACAGCAAAAACGTTTATCAAGACCAATTTTTAAAAAAGTTAAAATTACAGTGCCAGTGCAAAATTGTGCAAAACGTTCGTTTTAGCCTCTAAATAACACGTTTTATGAAAACTGCTATTTTACAGTGTTTGCAGCAGTTTTCCAGTAAAAACAGCAAAAAAGTTTATCAGACCAACTTTTAAAAAAGTTAAAATTACAGTGACAGTGCAAAATTGTAAAACGTTCGTTTTAGCCTCTAAATAACACGTTTTATGAAAACTGCTATTTTACAGTGTTTGCAGCAGTTTTCCAGTAAAAACAGCAAAAACGTTTATCAAGACCAATTTTTAAAAAAGTTAAAATTACAGTGCCAGTGCAAACTGTGCAAAACGTTTGTTTTAGCCTCTAAATAACACGTTTTATGAAAACTGCTATTTTACAGTGTTTGCAACAGTTTTCCAGTAAAAACAGCAAAAACGTTTATGCAGACGAATTTTTAAAAAAGTTAAAATTACAGTGCCAGTGCAAAATTGTGCAAAACGTTCGTTTTAGCCTCTAAATAACACGTTTTATGAAAACTGCTATTTTACAGTGTTTGCAGCAGTTTTCCAGTAAAAACAGCAAAAACGTTTATCAAGACCAATTTTTAAAAAAGTTAAAATTACAGTGCCAGTGCAAAATTGTGCAAAACGTTCGTTTTAGCCTCTAAATAACACGTTTTATGAAAACTGCTATTTTACAGTGTTTGCAGCAGTTTTCCAGTAAAAACAGCAAAAACGTTTATCAAGACCAATTTTAAAAAAGTTAAAATTACAGTGCCAGTGCAAAATTGTGCAAAACGTTCGTTTTAGCCTCTAAATAACACGTTTTATGAAAACTGCTATTTTGCAGTGTTTGCAGCAGTTTTCCAGTAAAAACAGCAAAAACGTTTATCAAGACCAATTTTTAAAAAAGTTAAAATTACAGTGCCAGTGCAAAATTGTGCAAAACGTTCGTTTTAGCCTCTAAATAACACGTTTTATGAAAACTGCTATTTTACAGTGTTTGCAGCAGTTTTCCAGTAAAAACAGCAAAAACGTTTATCAAGACCAATTTTTAAAAAAGTTAAAATTACAGTGCCAGTGCAAAATTGTGCAAAACGTTCGTTTTAGCCTCTAAATAACACGTTTTATGAAAACTGCTATTTTACAGTGTTTGCAGCAGTTTTCCAGTAAAAACAGCAAAAACGTTTATCAAGACCAATTTTTAAAAAAGTTAAAATTACAGTGCCAGTGCAAAATTGTGCAAAACGTTCGTTTTAGCCTCTAAATAACACGTTTTATGAAAACTGCTATTTTACAGTGTTTGCAGCAGTTTTCCAGTAAAAACAGCAAAAACGTTTACAGTTCCAGTGGAAAATTGTGCAAAACGTTCGTTTTAGCCTCTAAATAACACGTTTTATGAAAACTGCTATTTTACAGTGTTTGCAGCAGTTTTCCAGTAAAAACAGCAAAACGTTTATCAAGACCAATTTTTAAAAAAGTTAAAATTACAGTGCCAGTGCAAAATTGTGCAAAACGTTCGTTTTAGCCTCTAAATAACACGTTTTATGAAAACTGCTATTTTACAGTGTTTGCAGCAGTTTTCCAGTAAAAACAGCAAAAACGTTTATCAAGACCAATTTTTAAAAAAGTTAAAATTACAGTGCCAGTGCAAAATTGTGCAAAACGTTCGTTTTAGCCTCTAAATAACACGTTTTATGAAAACTGCTATTTTACAGTGTTTGCAGCAGTTTTCCAGTAAAAACAGCAAAAACGTTTATCAAGACCAATTTTAAAAAAGTTAAAATTACAGTGCCAGTGCAAAATTGTGCAAAACGTTCGTTTTAGCCTCTAAATAACACGTTTTATGAAAACTGCTATTTGCAGTGTTTGCAGCAGTTTTCCAGTAAAAACAGCAAAACGTTTATCAAGACCAATTTTTAAAAAAGTTAAAATTACAGTGCCAGTGCAAAATTGTGCAAAACGTTCGTTTTAGCCTCTAAATAACACGTTTTATGAAAACTGCTATTTTACAGTGTTTGCAGCAGTTTTCCAGTAAAAACAGCAAAAACGTTTATCAAGACCAATTTTTAAAAAAGTTAAAATTACAGTGCCAGTGCAAAATTGTGCAAAACGTTCGTTTTAGCCTCTAAATAACACGTTTTATGAAAACTGCTATTTTACAGTGTTTGCAGCAGTTTTCCAGTAAAAACAGCAAAAACGTTTATCAAGACCAATTTTTAAAAAAGTTAAAATTACAGTGCCAGTGCAAAATTGTGCAAAACGTTCGTTTTAGCCTCTAAATAACACGTTTTATGAAAACTGCTATTTTACAGTGTTTGCAGCAGTTTTCCAGTAAAAACAGCAAAAACGTTTATCAAGACCAATTTTTAAAAAAGTTAAAATTACAGTGCCAGTGCAAAATTGTGCAAAACGTTCGTTTTAGCCTCTAAATAACACGTTTTATGAAAACTGCTATTTTACAGTGTTTGCAGCAGTTTTCCAGTAAAAACAGCAAAAACGTTTATCAAGACCAATTTTTAAAAAAGTTAAAATTACAGTGCCAGTGCAAAATTGTGCAAAACGTTCGTTTTAGCCTCTAAATAACACGTTTTATGAAAACTGCTATTTTACAGTGTTTGCAGTAGTTTTCCATTAAAAACAGCAAAAACGTTTATCAAGACCAATTTTAAAAAAATGGAAAATTACAGTGCCAGTGCAAAATTGTGCAAAACGTTCGTTTTAGCCTCTAAATAACACGTTTTATGAAACTGCTATTTTACACTGTTTGCAACAGTTTTCCAGTAAAAACAGCAAAAACGTTTATCAAGACGAATTTTTAAAAAAGTTAAAATTACAGTGCCAGTGCAAAATTGTGCAAAACGTTCGTTTTAGCCTCTAAATAACACGTTTTTTAAAAACTGCTATTTTGCAGTGTTTGCAGCAGTTTTTCAGTAAAAACAGCAAAAACGTTTATCTAGACCAATTTTAAAAAAGTTAAAATTACAGTGCCAGTGCAAAATTGTGCAAAACGTTCGTTTTAGCCTCTAAATAACACGTTTTATGAAAACTGCTATTTTACAGTGTTTGCAGCAGTTTTCCAGTAAAAACAGCAAAAACGTTTATCAAGACCAATTTTTAAAAAAGTTAAAATTACAGTGCCAGTGCAAAATTGTGCAAAACGTTCGTTTTAGCCTCTAAATAACACGTTTTATGAAAACTGCTGATTTACAGTGTTTGCAGCAGTTTTCCAGTAAAAACAGCAAAAACGTTTATCAAGACCAATTTTTAAAAAAGTTAAAATTACAGTGCCAGTGCAAAATTGTGCAAAACGTTCGTTTTAGCCTCTAAATAACACGTTTTATGAAAACTGCTATTTTACAGTGTTTGCAGCAGTTTTCCAGTAAAAACAGCAAAAACGTTTATCATGACCAAATTTCAAAACAGTTAAAATTACAGTGCCAGTGCAAAATTGTGCAAAACGTTCGTTTTAGCCTCTAAATAACACGTTTTATGAAAACTGCTATTTTACAGTGTTTGCAGCAGTTTTCCAGTAAAAACAGCAAAAACGTTTATCAAGACCAATTTTAAAAAAGTTAAAATTACAGTGCCAGTGCAAAATTGTGCAAAACGTTCGTTTTAGCCTCTAAATAACACGTTTTATGAAAACTGCTATTTTACAGTGTTTGCAGCAGTTTTCCAGTAAAAACAGCAAAAACGTTTATCAAGACCAATTTTAAAAAAGTTAAAATTACAGTGCCAGTGCAAAATTGTGCAAAACGTTCGTTTTAGCCTCTAAATAACACGTTTTATGAAAACTGCTATTTTACAGTGTTTGCAGCAGTTTTCCAGTAAAAACAGCAAAAACGTTTATCAAGACCAATTTTTAAAAAAGTTAAAATTACAGTGCCAGTGCAAAATTGTGCAAAACGTTCGTTTTAGCCTCTAAATAACACGTTTTATGAAAACTGCTATTTTACAGTGTTTGCAGCAGTTTTCCAGTAAAAACAGCAAAAACGTTTATCAAGACCAATTTTAAAAAAGTTAAAATTACAGTGCCAGTGCAAAATTGTGCAAAACGTTCGTTTTAGCCTCTAAATAACACGTTTTATGAAAACTGCTATTTTACAGTGTTTGCAGCAGTTTTCCAGTAAAACAGCAAAAACGTTTATCAAGACCAATTTTTAAAAAAGTTAAAATTACAGTGCCAGTGCAAAATTGTGCAAAACGTTCGTTTTAGCCTCTAAATAACACGTTTTATGAAAACTGCTATTTTACAGTGTTTGCAGCAGTTTTCCAGTAAAAACAGCAAAAACGTTTATCAAGACCAATTTTTAAAAAAGTTAAAATTACAGTGCCAGTGCAAAATTGTGCAAAACGTTCGTTTTAGCCTCTAAATAACACGTTTTATGAAAACTGCTATTTTACAGTGTTTGCAGCAGTTTTCCAGTAAAAACAGCAAAAACGTTTATCAAGACCAATTTTTAAAAAAGTTAAAATTACAGTGCCAGTGCAAAATTGTGCAAAACGTTCGTTTTAGCCTCTAAATAACACGTTTTATGAAAACTGCTATTTTACAGTGTTTGCAGCAGTTTTCCAGTAAAAACAGCAAAAACGTTTATCAAGACCAATTTTAAAAAAGTTAAAATTACAGTGCCAGTGCAAAATTGTGCAAAACGTTCGTTTTAGCCTCTAAATAACACGTTTTATGAAAACTGCTATTTTACAGTGTTTGCAGCAGTTTTCCAGTAAAAACAGCAAAAACGTTTATCAAGACCAATTTTAAAAAAGTTAAAATTACAGTGCCAGTGCAAAATTGTGCAAAACGTTCGTTTTAGCCTCTAAATAACACGTTTTATGAAAACTGCTATTTTACAGTGTTTGCAGCAGTTTTCCAGTAAAAACAGCAAAAACGTTTATCAAGACCAATTTTTAAAAAAGTTAAAATTACAGTGCCAGTGCAAAATTGTGCAAAACGTTCGTTTTAGCCTCTAAATAACACGTTTTATGAAAACTGCTATTTTACAGTGTTTGCAGCAGTTTTCCAGTAAAAACAGCAAAAACGTTTATCAAGACCAATTTTAAAAAAGTTAAAATTACAGTGCCAGTGCAAAATTGTGCAAAACGTTCGTTTTAGCCTCTAAATAACACGTTTTATGAAAACTGCTATTTTACAGTGTTTGCAGCAGTTTTCCAGTAAAAACAGCAAAAACGTTTATCAAGACCAATTTTTAAAAAAGTTAAAATTACAGTGCCAGTGCAAAATTGTGCAAAACGTTCGTTTTAGCCTCTAAATAACACGTTTTATGAAAACTGCTATTTTACAGTGTTTGCAGCAGTTTTCCAGTAAAAACAGCAAAAACGTTTATCAAGACCAATTTTTAAAAAAGTTAAAATTACAGTGCCAGTGCAAAATTGTGCAAAACGTTCGTTTTAGCCTCTAAATAACACGTTTTATGAAAACTGCTATTTTACAGTGTTTGCAGCAGTTTTCCAGTAAAAACAGCAAAAACGTTTATCAAGACCAATTTTTAAAAAAGTTAAAATTACAGTGCCAGTGCAAAATTGTGCAAAACGTTCGTTTTAGCCTCTAAATAACACGTTTTATGAAAACTGCTATTTTACAGTGTTTGCAGCAGTTTTCCAGTAAAAACAGCAAAAACGTTTATCAAGACCAATTTTTAAAAAAGTTAAAATTACAGTGCCAGTGCAAAATTGTGCAAAACGTTCGTTTTAGCCTCTAAATAACACGTTTTATGAAAACTGCTATTTTACAGTGTTTGCAGCAGTTTTCCAGTAAAAACAGCAAAAACGTTTATCAAGACCAATTTTTAAAAAAGTTAAAATTACAGTGCCAGTGCAAAATTGTGCAAAACGTTCGTTTTAGCCTCTAAATAACACGTTTTATGAAAACTGCTATTTTACAGTGTTTGCAGCAGTTTTCCAGTAAAAACAGCAAAAACGTTTATCAAGACCAATTTTTAAAAAAGTTAAAATTACAGTGCCAGTGCAAAATTGTGCAAAACGTTCGTTTTAGCCTCTAAATAACACGTTTTATGAAAACTGCTATTTTACAGTGTTTGCAGCAGTTTTCCAGTAAAAACAGCAAAAACGTTTATCAAGACCAATTTTTAAAAAAGTTAAAATTACAGTGCCAGTGCAAAATTGTGCAAAACGTTCGTTTTAGCCTCTAAATAACACGTTTTATGAAAACTGCTATTTTACAGTGTTTGCAGCAGTTTTCCAGTAAAAACAGCAAAAACGTTTATCAAGACCAATTTTAAAAAAGTTAAAATTACAGTGCCAGTGCAAAATTGTGCAAAACGTTCGTTTTAGCCTCTAAATAACACGTTTTATGAAAACTGCTATTTTACAGTGTTTGCAGCAGTTTTCCATTAAAAACAGCAAAAACGTTTATCAAGACCAATTTTTAAAAAAAGTTAAAATTACAGTGCCAGTGCAAAATTGTGTAAAACGTTCGTTTTAGCCTCTAAATAACACGTTTTATGAAAACTGCAATTTACAGTGTTTGCAGCAGTTTTCCAGTAAAAACAGCAAAAACGTTTATCAAGACCAATTTTTAAAAAAGTTAAAATTACAGTGCCAGTGCAAAATTGTGCAAAACGTTCGTTTTAGCCTCTAAATAACACGTTTTATGAAAACTGCTATTTTACAGTGTTTGCAGCAGTTTTCCAGTAAAAACAGCAAAAACGTTTATCAAGACCAATTTTAAAAAAGTTAAAATTACAGTGCCAGTGCAAAATTGTGCAAAACGTTCGTTTTAGCCTCTAAATAACACGTTTTATGAAAACTGCTATTTTACAGTGTTTGCAGCAGTTTTCCAGTAAAAACAGCAAAAACGTTTATCAAGACCAATTTTTAAAAAAGTTAAAATTACAGTGCCAGTGCAAAATTGTGCAAAACGTTCGTTTTAGCCTCTAAATAACACGTTTTATGAAAACTGCTATTTTACAGTGTTTGCAGCAGTTTTCCAGTAAAAACAGCAAAAACGTTTATCAAGACCAATTTTTAAAAAAGTTAAAATTACAGTGCCAGTGCAAAATTGTGCAAAACGTTCGTTTTAGCCTCTAAATAACACGTTTTATGAAAACTGCTATTTTACAGTGTTTGCAGCAGTTTTCCAGTAAAAACAGCAAAAACGTTTATCAAGACCAATTTTTAAAAAAGTTAAAATTACAGTGCCAGTGCAAAATTGTGCAAAACGTTCGTTTTAGCCTCTAAAAAAACACGTTTTATGAAAACTGCTATTTTACAGTGTTTGCAGCAGTTTTCCAGTAAAAACAGCAAAAACGTTTATCAAGACCAATTTTTAAAAAAGTTAAAATTACAGTGCCAGTGCAAACTGTGCAAAACGTTTGTTTTAGCCTCTAAATAACACGTTTTATGAAAACTGCTATTTTACAGTGTTTGCAGCAGTTTTCCAGTAAAAACAGCAAAAACGTTTATCAAGACCAATTTTTAAAAAAGTTAAAATTACAGTGCCAGTGCAAAATTGTGCAAAACGTTCGTTTTAGCCTCTAAATAACACGTTTTATGAAAACTGCTATTTTACAGTGTTTGCAGCAGTTTTCCAGTAAAAACAGCAAAAACGTTCCAGTGCCACTGCCAGTGCAAAATTGTGCAAAACGTTCGTTTTAGCCTCTAAATAACACGTTTTATGAAAACTGCTATTTTACAGTGTTTGCAGCAGTTTTCCAGTAAAAACAGCAAAAACGTTTATCAAGACCAATTTTTAAAAAAGTTAAAATTACAGTGCCAGTGCAAAATTGTGCAAAACGTTCGTTTTAGCCTCTAAATAACACGTTTTATGAAAACTGCTATTTTACAGTGTTTGCAGCAGTTTTCCAGTAAAACAGCAAAAACGTTTATCAAGACCAATTTTTAAAAAAGTTAAAATTACAGTGCCAGTGCAAAATTGTGCAAAACGTTCGTTTTAGCCTCTAAATAACACGTTTTATGAAAACTGCTATTTTACAGTGTTTGCAGCAGTTTTCCAGTAAAAACAGCAAAAACGTTTATCAAGACCAATTTTTAAAAAGTTAAAATTACAGTGCCAGTGCAAAATTGTGCAAAACGTTCGTTTTAGCCTCTAAATAACACGTTTTATGAAAACTGCTATTTTACAGTGTTTGCAGCAGTTTTTGCAGTAAAAACAGCAAAAACGTTTATCAAGACCAATTTTTAAAAAAGTTAAATTACAGTGCCAGTGCAAATTGTGCAAAACGTTCGTTTTAGCCTCTAAATAACACGTTTTATGAAAACTGCTATTTTACAGTGTTTGCAGCCGTTTTCCAGTAAAAACAGCAAAAACGTTTATCAAGACCAATTTTTAAAAAAGTTAAAATTACAGTGCCAGTGCAAAATTGTGCAAAACGTTCGTTTTAGCCTCTAATAACACGTTTTATGAAAACTGCTATTTTACAGTGTTTGCAGCAGTTTTTTAGTAAAAACAGCAAAAACGTTTATCAAGACCAATTTTTAAAAAGTTAAAATTACAGTGCCAGTGCAAAATTGTGCAAACGTTCGTTTTAGCCTCTAAATAACACGTTTTATGAAAACTGCTATTTTACAGTGTTTGCAGCAGTTTTCCAGTAAAAACAGCAAAAACGTTTATCAAGACCAATTTTTAAAAAAGTTAAAATTACAGTGCCAGTGCAAAATTGTGCAAAACGTTCGTTTTAGCCTCTAAATAACACGTTTTATGAAAACTGCTATTTTACAGTGTTTGCAGCAGTTTTCCAGTAAAAACAGCAAAAACGTTTATCAAGACCAATTTTTAAAAAAGTTAAAATTACAGTGCCAGTGCAAAATTGTGCAAAACGTTCGTTTTAGCCTCTAAAATACACTTTTTATGAAAACTGCTATTTTACAGTGTTTGCAGCAGTTTTCCAGTAAAAACAGCAAAAACGTTTATCAAGACCAATTTTTAAAAAAGTTAAAATTACAGTGCCAGTGCAAAATTGTGCAAAACGTTCGTTTTAGCCTCTAAATAACACGTTTTATGAAAACTGCTATTTTACAGTGTTTGCAGCAGTTTTCCATTAAAAACAGCAAAAACGTTTATCAAGACCAATTTTTAAAAAAGTTAAAATTACAGTGCCAGTGCAAAATTGTGCAAAACGTTCGTTTTAGCCTCTAAATAACACGTTTTATGAAAACTGCTATTTTACAGTGTTTGCAGCAGTTTTCCAGTAAAAACAGCAAAAACGTTTATCAAGACCAATTTTATAAAAAGTTAAAATTACAGTGCCAGTGCAAAATTGTGCAAAACGTTCGTTTTAGCCTCTAAATAACACGTTTTATGAAAACTGCTATTTTACAGTGTTTGCAGCAGTTTTCCAGTAAAAACAGCAAAAACGTTTATCAAGACCAATTTTTTAAAAAAGTTAAAATTACAGTGCCAGTGCAAAATTGTGCAAAACGTTCGTTTTAGCCTCTAAATAACACGTTTTATGAAAACTTGTATTTGTACAGTGTTTGCAGCAGTTTTCCAGTAAAAACAGCAAAAACGTTTATCAAGACCAATTTTTAAAAAAGTTAAAATTACAGTGCCAGTGCAAAATTGTGCAAAACGTTCGTTTTAGCCCCTAAATAACACGTGTTATGAAAACTGCTATTTTACAGTGATTTGCAGCAGTTTTCCAGTAAAAACAGCAAAAACGTTTATCATAACCAATTTTTAAAAAAGTTAAAATTACAGTGCCAGTGCAAAATTGTGCAAAACGTTCGTTTTAGCCTCTAAATAACACGTTTTATGAAAACTGCTATTTTTACAATGTTTGCAGCAGTTTTCCAGTAAAATAATAAGACCAATTTTTAAAAAAGTTAAAATTACAGTGCCAGTGCAAAATTGTGCAAAACGTTCGTTTTAGCCTCTAAATAACACGTTTTATGAAAACTGCTATTTTACAGTGTTTGCAGCAGTTTTCCAGTAAAAACAGCAAAAACGTTTATCAAGACCAATTTTTAAAAAAGTTAAAATTACAGTGCCAGTGCAAAATTGTGCAAAACGTTCGTTTTAGCCTCTAAATAACACGTTTTATGAAAACTGCTATTTTACAGTGTTTGCAGCAGTTTTCCAGTAAAAACAGCAAAAACGTTATCAAGACCAACTTTTAAAAAAGTTAAATTTACAGTGCCAGTGCAAAATTGTGCAAAACGTTCGTTTTAGCCTCTAAATAACACGTTTTATGAAAACTGCTATTTTAAAGTGTTTGCAGCAGTTTTCCAGTAAAAACAGCAAAAACGTTTATCAAGACCAATTTTTAAAAAAGTTAAAATTACAGTGCCAGTGCAAAATTGTGCAAAACGTTCGTTTTAGCCTCTAATTAACACGTTTTATGAAAACTGCTATTTTACAGTGTTTGCAGCAGTTTTCCAGTAAAAACAGCAAAGACGTTTATCAAGACCAATTTTAAAAAAGTTAAAATTACAGTGCCAGTGCAAAATTGTGCAAAACGTTCGTTTTAAGCCTCTAATAAACACGTTTTATGTAAACTGCTATTTTACAGTGTTTTGCAGCAGTTTTCCAGTAACAACAGCCAAAACGTTTATATAGACCAATTTTTAAAAAAGTTAAAATTACAGTGCCAGTGCAAAATTGTGCAAAACGTTCGTTTTAGCCTCTAAATAACACGTTTTATGAAAACTACTATTTTACAGTTTTTGCAGCATTTTTCGAGTAAAAACAGCAAAAACGTTTATCATGACCCTTTTTTAAAAAAGTTAAAATTACAGTGCCAGTGCAAAATTGTGCAAAACGTTCGTTTTAGCCTCTAAATAACACGTTTTATGAAAACTGCTATTTTACAGTGTTTGCAGCAGTTTTTGCAGTAAAAACAGCAAAAACGTTTATCAAGACCAATTTTTAAAAAAGTTAAAATTACAGTGCCAGTGCAAAATTGTGCAAAACGTTCGTTTTAGCCTCTAAATAACACGTTTTATGAAAACTGCTATTTTACAGTGTTTGCAGCAGTTTTCCAGTAAAAACAGCAAAAACGTTTATCAAGACCAATTTTAAAAAAGTTAAAATTACAGTGCCAGTGCAAAATTGTGCAAAACGTTCGTTTTAGCCTCTAAAAAACACGTTTTATGAAAACTGCTATTTTACAGTGTTTGCAGCAGTTTTCCAGTAAAAACAGCAAAAACGTTTATCAGACCAATTTTTAAAAAAGTTAAAATTACAGTGCCAGTGCAAAATTGTGCAAAACGTTCGTTTTAGCCTCTAAATAACACGTTTTATGAAAACTGCTATTTTACAGTGTTTGCAGCAGTTTTTGCAGTAAAAACAGCAAAAACGTTTATCAAGACCTATTTTTAAAAAAGTTAAAATTACAGTGCCAGTGCAAAATTCTGCAAAACGTTCGTTTTAGCCTCTAAATAACACGTTTTATGAAAACTGCTATTTTACAGTGTTTGCAGCAGTTTTCGAGTAAAAACAGCAAAAACGTTTATCAAGACCAATTTTTAAAACAGTTAAAATTACAGTGCCAGTGGAAAAATGTGCAAAACGTTCGTTTTAGGCTCTAAAAAGCACGTTTTATGAAAACTGCTATTTTACAGTGTTTGCAGCAGTTTTCCAGTAAAAACAGCAAAAACGTTTTTCAAGACCAATTTTTTTTTAAAAAGTTAAAATTACAGTGCCAGTGCAAAATTGTGCAAAACGTTTCGTTTTAGCCTGCTAAATAACACGTTTTTAATGAAAACTGCTATTTTACAGTGTTTTGCAGCAGTTTTCCAGTAACACCAGCAACAACGTTTATCAAGACCATTTTTAAACAACGTTAAAATTACAGTGCCAGTGCAAAATTGTGCAAAACGTTTCGTTGTAGCCTCTAATAAACACGTTTTAATGAAAACTGCTATTTTACAGTGTTTTGCAGCAGTTTTCCAGTAAAAACAGCAAAAACGTTTATCAAGACCATGTTTGTAAAAAAGTTCAAATTACAGTGCCAGTGCAACATTGTGCAAAACGTTCGTTTTAGCCTCTATATAACTTTTTATAAAAACTGCTATTTTACAGGTGTTTGCAGCATGTTTTCCAGTAAAAACAGCAAAACGATTTATCAAGACCAATTTTAAAAAAGTTAAAATTACAGATGGCCAGTGCAAAATTGGTGCAAAACGTTCGTTTTTGCCTCTAAATAACACGTTTTATAAAAAACTGAGATTTTAACATGTGTTAGCAGCAGTTTTCCCGTAAAAAACAGCAAAAACGTTTAATCAAGACCAATTTTTAAAAAAGTTAAAAATTACAGTGCCCAGTGCAAAAATTGTGCGAAAACGTTCGTTTTAGCCATCTAAATAACACGTTTTTTATGAAAACTGCTATTTTACAGTGTTTGCAGCAGTTCTTTCCATTAAAACCACAGCAAAAACTTTTATCAAGACCAATTTTTAAAAAAGTTAAATTACAGTTGCCAGTGCAAAATTGTGCAAAACGGGCGTTTAAATAGCCTCTAAATAACACGTTTTATGAAAACGCTATTTACAGTGTTTTGGCAGCAGTTTTCCCAGTAAAAACAGCAAAACCGTTTTATCAAGACCAATTTTTAAAAAAGTTAAAATTACAGTGGCCAGTGGCAAAATTGTGCAAAACGTTCGTTTTAAGAGCCTCTAAATAACACGTTTTATGAAAACTGCTATTTTACAGTGTTATGCAGCAGTTTTCCAGTAAAAACAGCAAAAAACGTTTATCAAGACCAATTTTTAACTTTTTTAAAATTACAGTGCCAGTGCAAAATTGTAGCAAAACGTTCGTTTTAGCCTCTAAAAAACACGTTTTTATGAAAACTCGCTATTTTTAACAGTGTTTGCAGCAGTTTTCCAGTAAAAACAGATCAAAAACGTTTATCAAGACCAATCTGTTTAAGAGAAGAAAGTTTAAAATTTACAAGTGCCAGTGCAAAATTGTTGGGCAAAACGTTCGTTTTAGCCTCTAGAAAAACGTTTTATGAAAACTGCTATTTTACAGTGTTTTGCAGCAGTTTTCCAGTAAAAACAGCAAAAACGTTTATCAAGACACTTTTTTAAAACAAGTTAAAAGTACAGTGCCAGTGCACAATTGTGCAAAACGTTTCGTTTAGCCTACTACATAACACGTTTTATGAAAACTGGCTATTTTACACGTGTTTGCAGCAGTTTTTCCAGTAAAAACAGCAAAAACGTTTATCAACACCAGATTTTTAAAAAGTTTAAAATTACAGTGCCAGTGCAAAATTGTGCTAAAAGTTCGTTTTAGCCTCTAAATAACACGTTTTTTAATTTATGAAAACTGCTATTTACAGTGTTTGCAGCAGTTTTTCCAGTAAAAACAGCAAAAAAACGTTTTATCAAGACCAGAACAATTTTAAAAAAGTTAAAATTACAGTGCCAGTGCAAAATTGTGCAAAACGGTCGTTTTATCCTCTAAAGAACACGTTCTGATGGAAAAACTGCTATTTTTACAGTGTTTGCAGCAGTTTTCCAGTAAAAACAAGCAAACCGTGTTATCAAGACCATTTTTAAAAAAGTTAAAATTACAAGTGCCAGTGCAAAAATTGTGCAAAACGTTCCTTTTAGCCTCTAAATAAACACGTTTTTTTTGTTAATGAAAAGTTGCTATTTTACAGTGTTTGCAGCAGTTTTCCAGTAAAAAACAGCAAAAACGTTTATCAAGACCAATTTTTAAAAAAGTTAAAATTACAGTGCCAGTGCAAAATTGTGCAAAACGTTCGTTTTAGCCTCTAAATAACACGTTTTATGAAAACGGCTATTTACAGTGTTTGCAGTAGTTTTTCCAGTAAAAACAGCAAAAACGGTTTATCAAAACCAATTTTAAAAAAGTTAAAATTACAGTGGCCAGTGCAAAATTGTGCAAAACGTTCGTTTTAAAAAGCCTCTAAATAACACTTTTTATGAAAACTGCTATTTTACAGTGTATTTGCAGCAGTTTTTTCCAGTAAAAACAGCAAAAAAACGTTTATCAAGACCAATTGTTAAAAAAGTTAAAATTACAGTGGCAGTGCAAAAATTGTGCAAGCGTTCGTTTTAGTAGCCTCTAAATAACACGTTTTAAATGAAAACCTGCTATTTTACAGTGGTTGCAGCCGTTTTCCAGTACAAAACGGCAAACAACGTTTATCAAGACCACATTGTTAAAAAGTTAAAATTTACAGTGCCAGTGCAAAATTGTGCAAAACCGTTCGTTTTAGCCTCTAATAACCACGTTTTAGATGAAAACTGCCTATTTTACAGTGTTTGCAGAGCAGTTTTCTATTAAAAACAGCAAAAAAACGTTTATCAAGACCAATTTTTTAAAAAGTTAAAATTTACAGTGCCAGTGCCAAATTGTGCAAACGTTCGGGGTTTAGGCCTCTAAATAACACGTTTTATGAAAACTGCTATTTTTACAGTGGTTGCAGCCGTTTTCCAGTAAAATACAGCAAAAACCTTTATCAAGACCAATTTTTATAAAAAGTTAAAATTACAGTGCCAGTGCAAAATTGTGCAAAACGTTTCGTTCAAGCCTCTAATAACAACGTTTTATGAAACTGCTATTTACAGTGTTTGCAGCAGTTTTCCAGTAAAAACAGCAAAAACGTTTATCCCGAGCAATTTTTAAAAAAGTTAAAATTACAAGTGCCAGTGGCAAAATTCTGCAAAACGTTTCGTTTTAGCCTCTAAATAACACGGTTTTAATGAAAACTGCTATTTTACAGTGTTTTGCAGCAGTTTTCCAGTAAAAACAGCAAAACCGTTATCAAGACCCAATTTTAAAAAAGTTAAAATTTACAGGTGCCAGTGCCGAAATTGTGCAAAACGTTCGTTTTAGCCTCTAAAATAACACGTTTTTATGAAACTGCTATTTAACAGTGTTTTGCAGCAGTTTTCCAGTAAAAACAGCAAAAACGTTTTAATCAAGACCAATTTTTAAAAAAGTGAAAATTACAGTGCAAGGTGCAAAATTGTGCAAAACTTTCGTTTTAGCCTCTAAATAACACGTTTTATGAAAACTGCTATTTTACAGTGTTTGCAGCAGGTTTCCATTAAAAAACAGAAAAAACGTTGTAGTCAAGACCAATTTGTAAAAAGTTTGAAATTACATTGTCAGTGCACAATTGTGCAAATCGTTCCGTTTTTAGCCTCTAAATAGACGCGTGTTATGAAAACTGCGATTTTTACAGTGTTTGCAGTATTTTTCCATTAAAAACAGCAAAAACTTTTAATCAAGACCAATTTACAAAATGGAAAATTACAGTGCCAGTGCAAATATGTGCAAAACGTTCGTTTTAGCCTCTAAATAACCCTTTTCTATGAAAACTGCTATGTTACAGTGGTTTGCCGCAATTTTCCCGTAAAAACAGCAAAAACGTTTATCAAGACCAATTTTTCACAAAAAGTTAAAATTACAGTGCCAGTGCAAAATTGTGCAAAACGTTCGTTTTAACCTCTAAAAAACACTTTTAATGAAAAACTGCCATTTTACAGTGTTATGCAGCAGTTTTTCCAGTTAAACCAGCAAAAACGTTTATCAAGAATAAGTTTTAAAAAAGTTAAAATTACAGTGCCAGTGCAGAATTGTGTAAAACGTTCGTTTTAGCCTCTAAAAACACGTTTTATGAAAACTGCTATTTTGAAGTGTTTGCAGCATATTGCCAGTAAAAACAGCAAAAACGTTTATCGTGACCCAATTTTAAAAAGTTAAAATTACAGTGCCAGTGCAAAATTGTGCAAAACGTTCGTTTTAGCCTCTAAAAAACACGTTTTATGAAAACTGCTATTTTGCAGTGTTTGCAGCAGTTTTCCAGTAAAAACAGCAAAAACGTTTATCAAGACCAAATTTTAAAAAAGTTAAAATTACAGTGCCAGTGCAAAATTGTGCAAAACGTTCGTTTTAGCCTCTAAAAAACACGTTTTATGAAAACTGCTATTTTGCAGTGTTTGCAGCAGTTTTCCAGTAAAAACAGCAAAAACGTTTATCAAGACCAAATTTTAAAAAAGTTAAAATTACAGTGCCAGTGCAAAATTGTGCAAAACGTTCGTTTTAGCCTCTAAAAAACACGTTTTATGAAAACTGCTATTTTGCAGTGTTTGCAGCAGTTTTCCAGTAAAAACAGCAAAAACCTTTATCAAGACCAAATTTTAAAAAAGTTAAAATTACAGTGCCAGTGCAAAATTGTGCAAAACGTTCGTTTTAGCCTCTAAAAAACACGTTTTATGAAAACTGCTATTTTGCAGTGTTTGCAGCAGTTTTCCAGTAAAAACAGCAAAAACTTTATCAAGACCAAATTTTAAAAAAGTTAAAATTACAGTGCCAGTGCAAAATTGTGCAAAACGTTCGTTTTAGCCTCTAAAAAACACGTTTTATGAAAACTGCTATTTTGCAGTGTTTGCAGCAGTTTTCCAGTAAAAACAGCAAAAACGTTTATCATGACCAAATTTTAAAAAAGTTAAAATTACAGTGCCAGTGCAAAATTGTGCAAAACGTTCGTTTTAGCCTCTAAAAAACACGTTTTATGAAAACTGCTATTTTGCAGTGTTTGCAGCAGTTTTCCAGTAAAAACAGCAAAAACTTTATCAAGACCAAATTTTAAAAAAGTTAAAATTACAGTGCCAGTGCAAAATTGTGCAAAACGTTCGTTTTAGCCTCTAAAAAACACGTTTTATGAAAACTGCTATTTTGCAGTGTTTGCAGCAGTTTTCCAGTAAAAACAGCAAAAACGTTTATCAAGACCAAATTTTAAAAAAGTTAAAATTACAGTGCCAGTGCAAAATTGTGCAAAACGTTCGTTTTAGCCTCTAAAAAACACGTTTTATGAAAACTACTATTTTGCAGTGTTTGCAGCAGTTTTCCAGTAAAAACAGCAAAAACGTTTATCAAGACCAAATTTTAAAAAAGTTAAAATTACAGTGCCAGTGCAAAATTGTGCAAAACGTTCGTTTTAGCCTCTAAAAAACACGTTTTATGAAAACTGCTATTTTGCAGTGTTTGCAGCAGTTTCGCAGTAAAAACCGCAAAAATGTTTATCATGACCAATTTTTAAAAAAGTTAAAATTACACTTCCAGTGGAAAAAATGTGGCAACACGTTCGTTTTAGCCTCTAATAACACGTTTTATGAAAACTGCTATTTTACAGTGTTTGCAGCCTGTTCCATTAAAAACAGCAAAAACATTTATCAAGAACCAATTTTTTAAAAGTTAAAAATTACAGTGCCAGTGCAAAATTGTGCAAAACCTTTCGTTTTAGCCTCTAAATAACACGTTTTATGCAAACTGCTATTTACAGTGTTTGCAGCAGTTTTCCAGTAAATAACAGCAAAAACGTTTATCAAGACAAAATTTTAAAAAAGTTAAAATTACGAGTGCCAGTGCAAAATTGTGCAAAACGTTCGTTGTTTAATAAAGCCTCTAACTAACACGTTTTATCAAAACTGCATATTTTTACAGTAGGTTTGCAGCAGTTTTCCTGTAAAAGCCGCAAAAACCTTTTTCAAGACCAAATTTTAAAAAAGTTAAAATTACAGAGCCAGTGCAAAATTGTGTAAACACGTTCGTTTTTAGTCCTTCTAAAATACACTTTTATGGGAAAACTGCTATTTTTACCAGTGTTTTGCACCGGTTTTCCAGTAAAAACAGCAAAACGTTTATCAAGACCCAATTTTTTAAAAGTTAAAATTACAGTGCCAGTTGCAAAATTGTGCAAAACGTTCGTTTTTAAGCCTCTAAATAACCACGTTTTAATGAAAACTGCTATTTTAAACAAGTGTGTTGCAGGCCAGTGTTGCCAGTAAAACACAGCAGAAAACGTTTTAATCAAGACCAATTTTTAAAAAAGTTAAAATTACAGTGCCAGTGCAAAAGTCGTGCAAAACGTTCGTTTTTAGCCTCTATATAACACGTTTTATGGAAACTGCTATTTTTACAGTGTTTGGCAGCAGCTTTTCCAGTAAAAACAGCAAAAACGTTTATCAGGACCAATTTTTAAAAAAGTAAAATTACAGGTGTCCAGTGCAAAATTGTGCAAAACGTTCGTTTTAGCCTCTAAATAACACGTTTTTAATGAAAACTGCTATTTTACAGTGTTTGCACCAGTTTCCCAGTAAAAAGAGCAAAAACTTTTATCATCAGACCATTTTTAAAAAAGTTAAAATTACAGTGCCAGTGCAAAATTGTGCAAAAAGTTCGTTTTAGCCTCTAAATAACCACGTTTCATGAAAACTGCTATTTTATAGTGTTTGTCAGCAGTTTTTGTCCAGTAAAAACAGCAAAAAACGTTTATCAAGAAACCGCAATTGTTAAAAAAGTTAAAATTACAGTGCCAAGGCAAAATTGTGTAAAACGTTCGTTTTAGCCTCTAAAAAAACACGTTTTATGAAAACTGCTATTTTACAGTGTTTGCAGCAGTTTTCCAGTAAAAACAGCAAAAACGTTTATCAAGACCAATTTTTAAAAAAGTTAAAATTACAGTGCCAGTGCAAAATTGTGCAAAACGTTCGTTTTAGCCTCTAAAAACACGTTTTATGAAAACTGCTATGTTACAGTGTTTGCAGCAGTTTTCCAGTAAAAACAGCAAAAACGTTTTTCAAGACCAATTTTTAATAAAGTTAAAATTACAGTGCCAGTGCAAAATTGTGCAAAACGTTCGTTTTAGCCTCTAAATAACACGTTTTATGAAAACTGCTATTTTACAGTGTTTGCAGCAGTTTTCCATTAAAAACAGCAAAAACGTTTCTCAAGACCAATTTTTAAAAAAGTTAAAATTACAGTGCCAGTGCAAAATTGTGCAAAACGTTCGTTTTAGCCTCTAAATAACACGTTTTATAAAAACTGCTATTTTGCAGTGTTTGCAGCAGTTTTCCAGTAAAAACAGCAAAAACGTTTATCACGACCATTTTTTAAAAAAGTTAAAATTACAGTGCCAGTGCAAAATTGTGCAAAACGTTCGTTTTAGCCTCTAAATAACACGTTTTATGAAAACTGCTATTTTACAGTGTTTGCAGATGTTTTCCAGTAAAAAGAGCAAAAACGTTTATCAAGACCAAATTTTAAAAAAGTTAAAATTACAGTGCCAGTGCAAAATTGTGCAAAACGTTCGTTTTAGCCTCTAAATAACGTATTTAATGAAAACTGCTATTTTACAGTGTTTGCAGCAGTTTTCCAGTAAAAAGAGCAAGAACGTTTATCAAGACCAATTTTTAACAAAGTTAAAATTACAGTGCCAGTGCAAAATTGTGCAAAACTTTCGTTTTAGCCTCTAAATAACACGTTTTCTGAAAACTGCTATTTTACAGTGTTTGCAGCAGTTTTCCAGTAAAAACAGCAAAAACGTTTATCAAGACCAATTTTTAAAAAAGTTAAAATTACAGTGCCAGTGCAAAATTGTGCAAAACGTTCGTTTTAGCCTCTAACTAACACGTTTTATGAAAACTGCTATTTGACAGTGTTTGCAGCAGTTTTCCAGTAAAAACAGCAAAAACGTTTATCAAGACCAATTTTTAAAAAAGTTAAAATTACAGTGCCAGTGCAAAATTGTGCAAAACGTTCGTTTTATCCTCTAAATAACACGTTTTATGAAAACTGCTATTTTACAGTGTTTGCAGACGTTTTCCAGTAAAAACAGCAAAAACGTTTATCAAGACCAATTTTTAAAAAAGTTAAAATTACAGTGCCAGTGCAAAATTGTGCAAAACGTTCGTTTTAGCCTCTAAATAACACGTTTTTAAAAAACTGCTATTTTCAGTGTTTGCAACAGTTTTCCAGTAAAAACAGCAAAAACGTTTATCAAGACCAATTTTTTAAAAAGTTAAAATTACAGTGCCAGTGCAAAATTGTGCAAAACGTTCGTTTTAGCCTCTAAATAACACGTTTTATAAACTGCTATTTTACAGTGTTTGCAACAGTTTTCCAGTAAAAACAGCAAAAACGTTTATCAAGACCAATTTTTAAAAAAGTTAAAATTACAGTGCCAGTGCAAAAATGTGAAAAAACGTTCGTTTTAGCCTCTAAATAACACGTTTTATGAAAACTGCTATTTTACAGTGTTTGCAGCAGTTTTCCAGTAAAAACAGCAAAAACGTTTATCAAGACCAATTTTTAAAAAAGTTAAAATTACAGTGCCAGTGCAAAATTGTGCAAAACGTTCGTTTTAGCCTCTAAATAACACGTTTTATGAAAACTGCTATTTTACAGTGTTTGCAGCAGTTTTCCAGTAAAAACAGCAAAAACGTTTATCAAGACCAATTTTTAAAAAAGTTAAAATTACAGTGCCAGTGCAAAATTGTGCAAAACGTTCGTTTTAGCCTCTAAATAACACGTTTTATGAAAACTGCTATTTTACAGTGTTTGCAGCAGTTTTCCAGTAAAAACAGCAAAAACGTTTATCAAGACCAATTTTTAAAAAAAGTTAAAATTACAGTGCCAGTGCAAAATTGTGCAAAACGTTCGTTTTAGCCTCTAAATAACACGTTTTATGAAAACTGCTATTTTACAGTGTTTGCAGCAGTTTTCCAGTAAAAACAGCAAAAACGTTTATCAAGACCAATTTTTTAAAAAGTTAAAATTACAGTGCCAGTGCAAAATTGTGCAAAACGTTCGTTTTAGCCTCTAAATAACACGTTTTATGAAAACTGCTATTTTACAGTGTTTGCAGCAGTTTTCCAGTAAAAACAGCAAAAACGTTTATCAAGACCAATTTTAAAAAAGTTACAACTACAGTGCCATTGCAAACTTGTGCAAAACGTTCGTTTTAGCCTCTAATAACACGTTTTATGAAAACTGCTATTTTGCAGTGTTTGCAGCAGTTTTCCAGTAAAAACTGCAAAAATGGTGATCAAGACAAATTTTTAAAAAAGTTAAAATTACAGTGCCAGTGCAAAATTGTGCAAAACGTTCGTTTTAGCCTCTAAATAACACGTTTTAGAAAACTGCTATTTTACAGTGTTTGCAGCAGTTTTTCGAGTAAAAACAGCAAAAACGTTTATCAAGACCAATTTTTAAAAAAGTTAAAATTACAGTGCCAGTGCAAAATTGTGCAAAACGTTCGTTTTAGCCTCTAAATAACACGTTTTATGAAAACTGCTATTTTACAGTGTTTGCAGCAGTTTTCCAGTAAAAACAGCAAAAACGTTTATCAAGACCAATTTTTAACAAAGTTAAAATTACAGTGCCAGTGCAAAATTGTGCAAAACGTTCGTTTTAGCCTCTAAATAACGTGTTTTATGAAAACTGCTATTTTACAGTGTTTGCAGCAGTTTTCCGGTAAAAACAACCAAAACTTTTATCAAGACCAATTTTTCAGAAAGTTAAAATTACAGTGCCAGTGCAAAATTGTGCAAAACGTTCGTTTTAGCCTCTAAAAAACACGTTTTATGAAAACTGCTATTTTACAGTGTTTGCAGCAGTTTTCCAGTAAAAACAGCAAAAACGTTTATCAAGACCAATTTTTAAAAAAGTTAAAATTACAGTGCCAGTGCAAAATTGTGCAAAACGTTCGTTTTAGCCTCTAAATAACACGTTTTATGAAAACTGCTATTTTACAGTGTTTGCAGCAGTTTTCCAGTAAAAAACAGCAAAAACGTTTATCAAGACCAATTTTTAAAAAAGTTAAAATTACAGTGCCAGTGCAAAATTGTGCAAAACGTTCGTTTTAGCCTCTAAATAACACGTTTTATGAAAACTGCTATTTTTATAGTTGCAACAGTTTTCCAGTAAAAACAGGAAAAAGGTTTATCAAGACCAATTTTAAAAAAGTTAAAATTACAGTGCCAGTGCAAAATTGTGCAAAACGTTCGTTTTAGCCTCTAAATAACACGTTTTATGAAAACTGCTATTTTACAGTGTTTGCAGCAGTTTTCCAGTAAAAACAGCAAAAACTTATATCAAGACCAATTTTTAAAAAAGTTAAAATTACAGTGCCAGTGCAAAATTGTGCAAAACGTTCGTTTTAGCCTCTAAATAACACGTTTTTAAAAAACTGCTATTTTACAGTGTTTGCAGCAGTTTTCCAGTAAAAACAGCAAAAACGTTTATCAAGACCAATTTTTAAAAAAGTTAAAATTACAGTGCCAGTGCAAAATTGTGCAAAACGTTCGTTTTAGCCTCTAAATAACACGTTTTATGAAAACTGCTATTTTACAGTGTTTGCAGCAGTTTTCCAGTAAAAACAGCAAAAACGTTTATCAAGACCAATTTTTAAAAAAGTTAAAATTACAGTGCCAGTGCAAAATTGTGCAAAACGTTCGTTTTAGCCTCTAAATAACACGTTTTATGAAACTGCTATTTTACAGTGTTTGCAGCAGTTTTCCAGTAAAAACAGCAAAAACGTTTATCAAGACCAATTTTTAAAAAAGTTAAAATTACAGTGCCAGTGCAAAATTGTGCAAAACGTTCGTTTTAGCCTCTAAATAACACGTTTTATGAAAACTGCTATTTTACAGTGTTTGCAGCAGTTTTCCAGTAAAACAGCAAACACGTTTATCTAGACCAATTTTAAAAAAGTTAAAATTACAGTGCCAGTGCAAAATTGTGCAAAACGTTCGTTTTAGCCTCTAAATAACACGTTTTATGAAAACTGCTATTTTACAGTGTTTGCAGCAGTTTTCCAGTAAAAACAGCAAAAACGTTTATCAAGACCAATTTTTAAAAAAGTTAAAATTACAGTGCCAGTGCAAACTGTGCAAAACGTTCGTTTTAGCCTCTAAATAACACGTTTTATGAAAACTGCTATTTTACAGTGTTTGCAGCAGTTTTCCAGTAAAAACAGCAAAAACGTTTATCAAGACCAATTTTTAAAAAGTTAAAATTACAGTGCCAGTGCAAAATTGTGCAAAACGTTCGTTTTAGCCTCTAAATAACACGTTTTATGAAAACTGCTATTTTACAGTGTTTGCAGCAGTTTTCCAGTAAAAACAGCAAAAACGTTATCAAGACCAATTTTTAAAAAAGTTAAAATTACAGTGCCAGTGCAAAATTGTGCAAAACGTTCGTTTTAGCCTCTAAATAACACGTTTTATGAAAACTGCTATTTTACAGTGTTTGCAGCAGTTTTCCAGTAAAACAGCAAAAACGTTTATCAAGACCAACTTTTAAGAAAGTTAAAATTACAGTGCCAGTGCAAAATTGTGCAAAACGTTCGTTTTAGCCTCTAAATAACACGTTTTATGAAAACTGCTATTTTACAGTGTTTGCAGCAGTTTTCCAGTAAAAACAGCAAAAACTTTTATCAAGACCAATTTTTAAAAAAGTTAAAATTACAGTGCCAGTGCAAAATTGTGCAAAACGTTCGTTTTAGCCTCTAAATAACACGTTTTATGAAAACTGCTATTTTGCAGTGTTTGCAGCAGTTTTCCAGTAAAAACAGCAAAAACGTTTATCAAGACCAAATTTTAAAAAAGTTAAAATTACAGTGCCAGTGCAAAATTGTGCAAAACGTTCGTTTTAGCCTCTAAATAACACGTTTTATGAAAACTGCTATTTTACAGTGTTTGCAGCAGTTTTCCAGTAAAAACAGCAAAAACGTTTATCAAGACCCATTTTTAAAAAAGTTAAAATTACAGTGCCAGTGCAAAATTGTGCAAAACGTTCGTTTTAGCCTCTAAATAACACGTTTTATGAAAACTGCTATTTTACAGTGTTTGCAGCAGTTTTCCAGTAAAAACAGCAAAAACGTTTATCAAGACCAATTTTTAAAAAAGTTAAAATTACAGTGCCAGTGCAAAATTGTGCAAAACGTTCGTTTTAGCCTCTAAATAACACGTTTTATGAAAACTGCTATTTTGCAGTGTTTGCAGCAGTTTTCCAGTAAAAACAGCAAAAAGTTTATCAAGACCAATTTTTAAAAAAGTTAAAATTACAGTGCCAGTGCAAAATTGTGCAAAACGTTCGTTTTAGCCTCTAAAAAACACGTTTTATGAAAACTGCTATTTTACAGTGTTTGCAGCAGTTTTCCAGTAAAAACAGCAAAAACGTTTATCAAGACCAATTTTTAAAAAAGTTAAAATTACAGTGCCAGTGCAAAATTGTGCAAAACGTTCGTTTAGACTCTAAATAACACGTTTTATGAAAACTGCTATTTTGCAGTGTTTGCAGCAGTTTTCCAGTAAAAACAGCAAAAACGTTTATCATGACCAATTTTAAAAAAGTTAAAATTACAGTGCCAGTGCAAAATTGTGCAAAACGTTCGTTTTAGCCTCTAAATAACACGTTTTATGAAAACTGCTATTTTGCAGTGTTTGCAGCAGTTTTCCAGTAAAAACAGCAAAAACGTTTATCAAGACCAATTTTTAAAAAAGTTAAAATTACAGTGCCAGTGCAAAATTGTGCAAAACGTTCGTTTTAGCCTCTAAATAACACGTTTTATGAAAACTGCTATTTTACAGTGTTTGCAGCAGTTTTCCAGTAAAAACAGCAAAAACGTTTATCAAGACCAAATTTTAAAAAAGTTAAAATTACAGTGCCAGTGCAAAATTGTGCAAAACGTTCGTTTTAGCCTCTAAAAAACACGTTTTATGAAAACTGCTATTTACAGTGTTTGCAGCAGTTTTCCAGTAAAAACAGCAAAAACGTTTATCAAGACCAAATTTTAAAAAAGTTAAAATTACAGTGCCAGTGCAACATTGTGCAAAACGTTTGTTTTAGCCTCTAAAAAACACGTTTAATGAAAACTGCTATTTTGGAGTGTTTGCAGCAGTTTTCCAGTAAAAACAGCAAAAACGTTTATCATGACCAATTTTTAAAATAGTTAAAATTACAGTACCAGTGTAAAATTGTGCAAAACGTTCGTTTTAGCCTCTACAAACCACGTTTTATGAAAACTGCTATTTTACAGTGTTTGCAGCAGTTTTCCAGTAAAAACAGCAAAAACGTTTATCAAGACCAATTTTTAAAAAAGTTAAAATTACAGTGCCAGTGCAAAATTGTGCAAAACGTTCGTTTTAGCCTCTAAAAAACACGTTTTATGAAAACTGCTATTTTACAGTGTTTGCAGCAGTTTTCCAGTAAAAACAGCAAAAACGTTTATCAAGACCAATTTTTAAAAAAGTTAAAATTACAGTGCCAGTGCAAAATTGTGCAAAACGTTCGTTTTAGCCTCTAAAAAACACGTTTTATGAAAACTTTAATTTTACAGTGTTTGCAGCAGTTTTCCAGCAAAAGCCAGCAAAAACCTTTATCATGACCAAGTTTAAAAAAGTTAAAATTACAGTGCCATTGCAAAATTGTGCAAAACGTTCGTTTTAGCCTCTAAAAAACACGTTTTATGAAAACTACTATTTTGCAGTGTTTGCAGCAGTTTTCCAGTAAAAACAGCAAAAACCTTTATCAAGACCAAATTTTAAAAAAGTTAAAATTACAGTGCCAGTGCAAAATTGTGCAAAACGTTCGTTTTAGCCTCTAAAAAACACGTTTTATGAAAACTACTATTTTGCAGTGTTTGCCGCAGTTTTCCAGTAAAAACAGCTAAACGTTTATCATGACCAATTTTTAAAAAAGTTAAAATTACAGTGCCACTGCAAAATTGTGCAAAACGTTCGTTTTAGCCTCTAATAAACACGTTTTATGAAAACTGCTATTTTGCAGTGTTTGCAGCAGTTTTCCAGTAAAAACAGCAAAAACGTTTATCAAGACAAATTTTTAAAAAAGTTAAACTTACAGTGCCAGTGCAAAATTGTGCAAACCGTTCGTTTTAGCCTCTAAAAAACACGTTTTATGAAAACTGCTATTTTACAGTGTTTGCAGCCGTTTTCCAGGAAAAACAGCAAAAACGTTTATCAAGACCAATTTTAAAAATGTTAAAATTACAGTGGCAGTGCAAAATTGTGCAAACGTTCGTTTTAGCCTCTAAATAACACGTTTTATGAAAATGGCTATTTTGCAGTGTTTTGCAGCAGTTTTCCAGTAAAAAC